>NW_026694124.1:0-11524 GCF_021218885.2 Marmota monax | reverse complement strand
ATATGCCCCAAACAATGGCGCAGCTATGTTCATCAAACAAACTCTTCTCAAGTTCAAGAGTCTAATAGACCACCATACAATAATCATGGGAGACTTCAACACACCTCTCTCGCCACTGGACAGATCTATCTGATGTTTGAGGGGTAAAAATTTGTTCCCAGGATGTAGGCTCCCTATTCACCTCGCATATGATTTCTCTTGCTGAGAAAAAACTTGTTAGCTTGAATTCATCCCATTTGTTGATTCTTGGTTTTAACTCTTGTGCTATAGGTGTCTTATTAAGAAATTTGGGGCCTGCCCCCACGTGATGAAGATTAGGACCCACTTTATCTTCTATTAGATGCAGAGTCTCTGGTCTGATTCCTAGCTCCTTGATCCATTTTGAGTTGACTTTTATGCATAGTTAGAGAAAGGGATTGAATTTCATTTTGTTGCATATGGATTTCCAGTTCTCCCAGCACCATTTGTTGAAGATGGTATCCTTTCTCCATTGCATGGTTTTAGCACCTTTGTCTAATATAAGGTAGTTGTAATTTTGTGGATTTTTCTCTGTGTCCTCTATTTTGTACCATTGGTCTACCAGCCTGTTTTGGTGCCAGTACCATGCTGTTTTTGTTACTATTGCTCTATAGTATAGTTTAAAATCTGGAATCATGATACCACCAATTTCACTCTTCCTGCTTAGAATTATTTTAGCTATTCTGGGTCTCTTGTTTTTCCAGATGAATTTCATGATTGATTTTTCTTTTTCTACAAGGATTGTCATTGGGATTTTGATGGGAATTGCATTGAATCTGTAAAGTGCTTTTGGTAGTATGTCCATCTTTTTTTTTTTATTTTTTTTATTTATTTATTTTATTTTTTTTTAATTTTTTATTGTGGGTTGTTCAAAACATTACAAATTTCTTGACATATCATATTCCACACTTTGATTCTAGTGGGTTATGAACTCCCACCTTCACCCCATACACAGATTGCAGATTCACATCAGTTACACATCCATTGATTTATGTCCATCTTAATAATATTAATTCTACCAATCCATGAGCAAGGTAAATCCTTCCATCTTCTAAGGTCTTCTTCTATTTCTTTCTTCAGGGTTCTGTAATTTTCATTGTATAGCTCTTTCACCTCTTGTTAAGTTGATTCCCAGGTATTTTATTTTTTTGTGAATGGAGTAGTTGTCCTCATTTCCATTTCAGAGAATTTGTCACTGATATACAGGAATGCCTTTAATTTATTGGTATTGATTTTATATCCTGCCACTTTGCTGAATTCATTTACTAGTTCTAGAAGTTTCTTGGTCAAATTTTTTGGGTCTGCTAGGTATAGGATCATGTCATCAGGAAATAGTGCTAATTTAAGTTCTTCTTTTCCTATATTTATGCCTTTAATTTCTTTCATCTGTCTAATTGCTCTGGCTAGTGTTTCAAGAACTATGTTGAATAGAAGTGGTGAGAGGGGATATTCCTGTCTTGTTCCAGATTTTAAAGGGAATGCCTTCAATTTTTCTCCATTTAGAATGATGCTGGCCTGAGGCTTAGCGTATATAGCTTTTACCATTTTGAGGTAATTTCCTGTTATCCTCTAATTTTTCTAGAGTTTTGAACATAAAGAGATGCTGTATTTTGTCAAATGCTTTTTCAGCATCTATCAAGATGATCATATGGTTCTTATCTTTAAGTCTATTGATGTGGTGAATTACAATTATTGATTTCCGTATATTGAACCAGCCTTGCATCCCAGGGATGAATCCCGCTTGGTCATGGTGCATGATCTTTTTGATACATTTTTGTATCCGATTTGCCAGAATTTTATTGAGGATTTTTGCATCTAAATTCATTAGGGATATTGGTCTGTAGTTTTCTTTCTTTGAGGTGTCTTTATCTGGTTTGGGAATCAGGGTGATATTGGCCTCATAGAATGAATTTGGAAGTACTCCCTCTTTTCTATCTCCTGAAATAGATTGTAGAGTATAGGCTTTAGTTCTTCTTTAAAGTTCTTGTAAAACTCTGCTGTATATCCATCCGGTCCTGGGCTTTTCTTGGTTGGTAGTCTTTTGATGGCTTCTTCTATTTCTGCACTTGATATTGGTCTGTTTAGGTTGTTTATATCATCCTGACTCAATCTGGGTATCTCAGATGCCTTAAGGAATTTATCGATGCCTTCACTATCCTCTATTTTATTAGAGTATAGGGTTTCAAAATAATTTCTAATTATCTTCTGTTTTTATGAATTTTCTGTTGTGATGTTGCCTTTTTCATCCCATAAGCTAGTAATTTGGGTTCTCTCTCTTCTTCTCTTTGTTAGCATGGCTAGTGGTCTATCAATCTTATTTGTTTTTTCAAAGAACCAACTTTTAGTTCTGTCAATTTTTTCGATTGTTTCTTTTGTTTCAATTTCATTGATTTCAGCTCTGATTTTAATTATTTCTTGTCTTCTACTGAATTTGCTGTTGATTTGTTCTTTTTCTAAGGCTTCAAGGTGTAATGTGAGGTCATTTATTTTTGATTTTTCCTTCTTTTAAGGAATGAACTCGGGATCCAACATGGCGGCGAGAGGGGAGGCAGCGCTTTCAGTACCTCCTCAACAAAGGGGTCAGAGAGACGCATGGATACGCTTAGATATGACCTGCTGAGAAACTCCTAGCAAAATTCCACTAAAGAGAGACCGGCCGGGAATTGGAAGGATTTTTGGAGGTGACAGTCTGCGCTAGACGAGTGAATCTCCGCCACGCAGCGCAGAGGTCCAGACCCGCCAGCCGCTGCCCGCGCGACTCGGCGACTGTCGGCTGCCTGCACGCGGCCCGCGTCAGGGCGGATAGCCTCCGAGGCGCAGCGCAGCGCAGCAGGAGCGGTGCAGGGACTCTAGGAAGAGGTCTCTCGCCAAGCCTTCATGAAATAGCAAACCGGGAGCTGAAACCAACCAGAGACAGACCAGTCCCACCCCTCCCTTCGGACACTCTGGCAAGGAGCCTGGGGCCTGCCATAGCAGAGTGGTGACATCACCAGAGTTCCGCCGACAGAATTCCTTCCCAGCGGAATCCACATTAGCAGGTGTGTGACTCCCACCCCCTCCAGATACAAGCAGCCAGGAAACCACCGGGGGCGTGTCTGTAGGGAAGCAGAGGGGACTCCAGATCCCCACCTCCCCTTAACACCAGCGGCGACACCCAAGATCTTAGCCGCCAGTTTCTGGGGGCGTGCCCACCAAAGGGGTCCTGAAAAATTTAACTGTTGGTTCCCAGATCACCCCACCACAGCACTGGGGCTTAATTGAATGACAGAGAGGGTGTTCATCGTTCGGGATATAGGACACGCGGTGGGGCTGCAAGTGTAATCAGATCCTTGGGGAACCGCCTCTGGTGAACAGGACCTGGCTGGCTGGCTGGGAGGAGGAACAGGGGGAGGGGCCGGATAAGTGAAAGGGCTCTGGACTAACAGGATTGAGAGACTCCCAGGAGCCACCGTACAGGGATTTCTGTCAGCACATAGAGGGCAGAAGCTCAGCTCAGAGGGCACAGCTCCGCCTATTGGAAGAGAAGAAAATGGGATTCAGCCATAGAACAGGGGATGCCAGCATGGCAGAGATCTGATGTCATCGGAGAGCGGCCGAGGAGAAAACTTCATCGGTGCCAGCGGCGACGGAAACAGTTGGTCCCCTGGTAGGGAGGGTGAGTCACAGATACCCGAGTCTCTCTCGCTTTGTCGTCGAGCCAGAGGCGAGGAGAGGGGCCGCCGCCCACGCCCGCAAGGTAGGAAGACCTGCGACCAACCTGCAGATCAGGCCCAGCGGTCTGCAGGCGTGGTAAGAGGGGCAGGGCAGAGCCACCGCCCGCGCTGGCAAGGTAAGCAGACCTGCGACAGACCTGTGGATCAGGCCCAGCGGCCTGCCAGCGTGGTACACACTTCACCCCAACTGGAGTAGGGGCAGAGCAGAGCCTTAGCCCGCGCCCAGATCAGGCCCAGCGGCTCGCCTGTGTGGTGGTCAAGTGACCCCAATTGGAGTGGGGGCGGAGCGGAACTGACACCCTTGCCCACAAGGTGGGCAGACCTGCGACCAACCTGCAGATCAGGCCTAGCGGTCCCCGGGCGTGGTAGGAGGGGCAGGGCAGAGCCTTCGCCCCCACCTGCAAGGTAGGCAGACCTGCGACAGAACAGCGGATCAGGCCCAGGGGTCCGCGGGCGTGGTAGACACCTCACACCAATTGGAGGAGGGGCAGAGCAGAGCCCCTGCCCGCACCTGCAAGGGAGAATTTTCAACTATACAAGAGCAACATAAATATATAGGGGGGGGAAAAATTTCAAAAACACAACAGTTTCACCAAGAAGAAAGAAACGCAAGCAGTATGAAAAGACAAGGAAAGAAAGGACTACAAGCAATGCAGGTCAGCTCAACTTTAGAAGAGGTAACAGCTGCAGCAGATGGAATGTCAGATAAAGAATTCAGGATATATATGCTTCAGATGATCTGGAGTATCAAGGAAGAAATTAGACAGCAAAATCAGACAATGAAAGATCACTTCGACAAGGAATTACACAAACAAATCCAGGAAGCAAAGGATCAACTATACAGGGAGATAGAGGTTATAAAAAACAAACAAACAGAAATCCTAGAAATGCAGGAAGCAATAAACCAACTTAAAAACTCAATTGAGAGTACTACCAGCAGAGTAGAACACTTAGAAGATAGAACATCAGACAATGAAGACAAAGTATTTCAACTTGAAAAGAACATAGACAGCTCAGCAAGACTGTTAAGAAACCATGAGCAGAACATCCAAGAAATATGGGATAACATTAAGAGACCAAACTTAAGAGTCATTGGGATACAGGAAGGTATAGAACTCCATACCAAAGGAATGAGCAATTTATTTAATGAAATAATACGAGAAAACTTCCCAGACTTGAAGAATGAGACAGAATCCCAAATTCTAGAAGCCTACAGGACGCCGAATGTGCAAAATTATAAGAGATCCACACCTAGACACATTATAATGAAGATGCCCAACATACAGAATAAGGAGAGAATTTTAAAAGCTACAAGAGAAAGGAAGCAGATTACATTTAGGGGCAAGCCAATCAGGATAACAGCTGATCTTTCAACACAGACTCTGAAAGCTAGAAGATCCTGGAATAACATATTTCAAACACTGAAAGAAAATGGGTTCCAACCAAGAATTGTGTATCCAGCGAAATTAAGCTTCAGGATGGAAGATGAAATTAAAACCTTCCACGACAAACAAAAGTTAAAAGAATATGCAGCTAGAAAACCATCTCTTCAAAACATCCTCAGCAAAACATTACAGGAAGAGGAAATGGAAAATAACAATGAAAACCAACAGTGGGAGGTAGGACAGTAAAGGGGGGGGAATAATCAAAGAGGAAAACAAACCATGTTTAGTAACATAAATAAACAAATATGGCTGGAACAACAACCCATATCTCAATAATAACCCTAAATGTTAATGGCTTAAACTCACCAATTAAGAGACACAGGCTAGTAGAATGGATCTCAAAACAAGACCCAACAATATGCTGCCTACAGGAGACGCATTTGATAGGAAAAGACATACATAGGCTGAAGGTGAAAGGTTGGGAAAAATCATATCACTCATATGGACTTCGGAAAAAAGCAGGAGTGTCCATACTCATATCAAATAAAATAGATTTCAAGCCAAAGTTAATCAAAAGGGATAAAGAGGGACACTACATACTGCTTAAGGGAACCATACACCAACAAGACATAACAATCATAAATATATATGCCCCAAACAATGGCGCAGCTATGTTCATCAAACAAACTCTTCTCAAGTTCAAGAGTCTAATAGACCACCATACAATAATCATGGGAGACTTCAACACACCTCTCTCGCCACTGGACAGATCTTCCAAACAAAAGTTGAATAAGGAAACTACAGAACTCAATAACACAATTAATAACCTAGACTTAATTGACATATATAGAATATACCACCCAACATCAAGCAGTTACACTTTTTTCTCAGCAGCACATGGATCCTTCTCAAAAATAGATCATATATTATGTCACAGGGCAACGCTTAGACAATATAAAGGAGTAGAGATAATACCATGCATCCTATCTGACCATAATGGAATGAAACTGAAAATCAACGATAAAAGAAGGAAGGAAAAAGCATACATCACTTGGAGAATGAACAATAGGTTACTGAATGATCAATGGGTTATAGAAGACATCAAGGAGGAAATTAAAAAATTCTTAGAGATTAATGAAAACACAGACACAACATATCGGAATCTGTGGGACACATTGAAAGCAGTTCTAAGAGGAAAATTCATTGCTTGGAGTTCATTCCTTAAAAAAAGAAAAAACCAACAAATAAATGATCTCATGCTTCATCTCAAAATCCTAGAAAAAGAAGAGCAAAACAACAGCAAAAGAAGTAGAAGGCAAGAAATAATTAAAATCAGAGCTGAAATTAATGAAATCGAAACAAAAGAAACAATTGAAAAAATTGACAAAACTAAAAGTTGGTTCTTTGAAAAAATAAACAAAATCGACAGACCCTTAGCGATGCTAGCGAAGAGAAGAAGAGAGAGAACTCAAATTACTAGCATACGGGATGAAAAAGGCAATATCACAACAGACACTTCAGAAATACACAAGATAATTAGAAATTATTTTGAATCCTTATACTCCAATAAAATAGAAGATAGTGAAGGCATCGATAAATTTCTGAAGTCATATGATCTGCCCAGATTGAGTCAGGAGGATATACACAACCTAAACAGACCAATATCAATTGAGGAAATAGAAGAAGCCATCAAAAGACTACCAACTAAGAAAACCCAGGACCGGATGGGTATACAGCAGAGTTTTACAAAACCTTTAAAGAAGAACTAATACCAATAATTTTCAAGCTATTTCAGAAAATAGAAAAAGAGGGAGAACTTCCAAATTCATTCTTCGAGGCCAACATCACCCTGATTCCTAAACCAGACAAAGACACTTCAAAGAAAGAAAACTACAGACCAATATCTCTAATGAATATAGATGCAAAAATCCTCAATAAAATTCTGGCAAATCAGATACAGAAACATATCAAAAAGATCGTGCATCATGATCAAGTAGGATTCATCCCTGGAATGCAAGGCTGGTTCAATATTCGGAAATCAATAAATGTTATTCACCACATAAATAGACTTAAAGATAAGAACCATATGATCATTCGATAGATGCAGAAAAAGCATTCGACAAAGTACAGCATCCCTTTATGTTCAAAACTCTAGAAAAACTAGGGATAACAGGAACATACCTCAATATTGTAAAAGCTATCTATGCTAAGCCTCAGGCTAGCATCATTCTGAACGGAGAAATATTGAAGGCAATCCCTCTAAAATCTGGAAGAAGACAGGGATGCCCTCTCTCACCACTTCTGTTCAACATAGTTCTCAAAACACTGGCCAGAGCAATTAGACAGACGAAAGAAATTAAAGGCATAAAATAAGAAAAGAAGAACTTAAAATATCACTATTTGCAGGTGACATGATTCTATACCTAGCAGACCCAAAAGGGTCTACAAAGAAACTACTAGAGCTAATTAATGAATTCAGCAAAGTGGCAGGATACAAAATCAACACACATAAATCAAAGGCATTCCTATATATCAGCGACAAATCTTCTGAAATGGAAATGAGGACAACCACTCCATTCACAAAAAAATAAAATACCTGGGAATCAACCTAAAAGAGGCGAAAGACTTATACAATGAAAACTACAGAACCCTAAAGAGAGAAATAGAAGAAGATCTTAGAAGATGGAAAAATATACCCTGTTCATGGATAGACAGAACTAACATCATCAAAATGGCAATATTACCAAAAGTTCTCTATAGGTTTAATGCAATGCCAATCAAAATCCCAATGGCATTTCTTGTAGAAATAGATAAAGCAATTATGAAATTCATATGGAAAAATAAAAGACCCAGAATAGCAAAAACAACTCTAAGCAGGAAGTGTGAATCAGGCGGTATAGCGATACCAGACCTCAAACTATACTACAGAGCAATAATAACAAAAACAGCATGGTACTGGTACCAAAACAGGTGGGTGGACCAATGGAACAGAATAGAGGACACAGAAACCAATCCACAAAACTACAACTATCTTATATTTGATAAAGGGGCTAAAAGCTTGCAATGGAGGAAGGATAGCATCTTCAACAAATGGTGCTGGGAAAACTGGAAATCCATATGCAACAAAATGAAACTGAATCCCTTTCTCTTGCCATGCACAAAAGTTAACTCAAAATGGATCAAGGAACTTGATATCAAATCAGAGACACGGTGTCTGATACAAGAAAAAGTTGGCTACGATCTACATACTGTGGGATCGGGCTCCAAATTCCTCAATCGGACACCCATAGCACAAGAGTTAATAACTAGAATCAACAAATGGGACTTACTCAAAGTAAAAAGTTTTTTCTCAGAAAGAGAAACAATAAGAGAGGTAAATAGGGAGCCTACATCCTGGGAACAAATTTTTACTCCTCACACTTCAGATAGAGCCCTAATATCCAGAGTATACAAAAAACACAAAACATTAAACCACAAGAAAATGAATAACCCAATCAACAAATGGGCCAAGGACCTGAACAGACACTTCTCAGAGGAGGACATACAATCAATCAATAAGTACATGAAAAAATGCTCACCATCTCCAGCAGTCAGAGAAATGCAAATCAAAACCACCCTAAGGTACCATCTCACTCCAGTAAGATTGGCAGCCATTATGAAGTCAAACAACAACAAGTGCTGGCGAGGATGTGGGGAAAAGGGTACACTTATACATTGTTGGTGGGACTGCAAATTGGTGCGGCCAATTTGGAAAGCAGTATGGAGATTTCTTGGAAAGCTGGGAATGGAACCACCATTTGACCCAGCTATTCCCCTTCTCGGTCTATTCCCTAAAGACCTAAAAAGAGCATGCTACAGAGACACTGCTACATCGATGTTCATAGCAGCACAATTCACAATAGCAAGACTGTGGAACCAACCTAGATGCCCTTCAATAGACGAATGGATAAAAAAAATGTGGCATCTACACACAATGGAGTACTACTCTGCATTAAAAAATGACAAAAATCATAGAATTTGCAGGGAAATGGATGGCATTAGAACAGATTATGCTAAGTGAAGCTAGCTAATCCCTAAAAAACAAATTCCAAATGTTTTCTTTGATATAAGGAGAGTAACTAAGAACAGATTTGGGAGGAAGAGCATGAGAAGAAGATTAACATTAAACATGGGTGAGAGGTGGGAGGGAAAAGGAAAGAGAAGGGAAATTGCATGGAAATGGAAGGAGACCCTCATGGCTATACAAAATTACATACAAGAGGAAGTGAGGGGAAAGGGGGAAAAAAGCAAGGGGGAGAAATGAATTACAGTAGATGGGGTACAGAGAGAAGATGGGAGGGGAGGGGATGAGGGATAGTAAAGGATAGGAAAGGCAGCAGAATACAACAGACACTAGTATAGCAATATGTAAAACAGTGGATGTGTAACCGATGTGATGCTGCAATCTGTATATGGGGCAAAAATGGGAGTTCATAACCCACTTGAATCAAAGTGTGAAATATGATTTGTCAAGAACTGTGTAATGTTTTGAACAACCAACAATAAAAATTAAAGAAAAAAAATAAGTAAAAGGCTGTTCTGTATAGGAAGGGCAGCAGAATAGAATAGACATTATGATTGCTGTATGTATATAGGTGACTCTAATGATCAGTGTGATTCTGCAATCTGTACAATTAGAAAAATGAGAAATTATACCCCAATGATTCAAATGTATGAATCACCAAGATCATTGTAATGTCATGTGTAGCTAATAAAAAATTTAAAAAATTAAAAAAATTAATTTGTATTATATAAACATGATGCCTGATAGGCAGGGCATGGTGAAAAGGAGTTAAAAGAGGACTTCTCTGAGGAAAATTACTTGACCTTTAACATTTTTAATAGTTCATTTTTATGCTTATTGAAGTAAAATTGACCAATAATATACTGAAAAAAAAAGATAAAGCAATCATTAAATTCATATGGAAAAATAAAAGACCCAGAATAGCAAAAACAATTCTAAGCAGGAAGTGCGAATCAGGTGGTATAGCAATACCAGACTTCAAACTATACTACAGAGCAATAGTAACAAAAACAGCATAGTACTGGTACCAAAACAGGCGGGTGGACCAATGGTACAGAATAGAGGACACAGAGACCAATCCACCAAATTACAACTATCTCATATTTGATAAAGGGGCTAAAAGCATGCAATGGAGGAAGGATAGCATCTTCAACAAATGGTGCTGGGAAAACTGGAAATCCATATGCAACAAAATGAAACTGAATCCCTTTCTCTCGCCATGCACAAAAGTTAACTCAAAATGGATCAAGGAGCTTGATATAAAATCAGAGACACTGCGTCTGATCGAAGAAAAAGTTGGCTCCGATCTATATATTGTGGGGTCGGGCTCAAAAGTCCTTAATAGGACACCCATAGCACAAGAGTTAATAACTAGAATCAACAAGTGGGACTTACTCAAAGTAAAAAGTTTTTTCTCAGCAAGAGAAACAATAAGAGAGGTAAATAGGGAGTCTACATCCTGGGAACAAATCTTTACTCCTCACACTTCAGATAGAGCCCTAATATCCAGAGTATACAAAGAACACAAAAAAATTAAACAATAAGAAAACAAATAACCCAATCAACAAATGGGCCAAGGACCTGAACAGACACTTCTCAGAAGAGGACATACTATCAATCAACAAGTACATGAAAAAATGCTCACCATCTCTAGCAGTTAGAGAAATGCAAATCAAAACCACCCTAAGGTACCATCTCACTCCAGTAAGATTGGCAGCCATTATGAAGTCAAACAACAATAAGTGCTGGCGAGGATGTAGGGAAAAGGGTACATTTATACATTGCTGGTGGGACTGCAAATTGGTGTGGCCAATTTGGAAAGCAGTATGGAGATTCCTGGGAAAGCTGGGAATGGAACCACCATTTGACCCAGCTATTCCCCTTCTCGGTCTATTCCCTAAAGACCTAAAAAGAGCATACTACAGGGACACTGCTATATCGATGTTCGTAGCAGCACAATTCACAATAGCTAGACTGTGGAACCAACCTAGATGCCCTTCAGTAGATGAATGGATAAAAAAAATGTGGCATCTACACACAATGGAGTACTACTCTGCATTAAAAAATGACAAAATCATGGAATTTGCAGGGAAATGGATGGCATTAGAGCAGATTATGCTCAGTGAAGCTAGCCAATCCCTAAAAAACAAATGCCAAATGTCTTCTTTGATATAAGGAGAGCAACTAAGAACAGAGTAGGGAGGAAGAGCATGAGAAGAAGATTAACATTAAACAGGGACAAGAGGTGGGAGGAAAAGGGAGAGAGAAGGGTAATTGCATGGAAATGGAAGGAGACCCTCATTGTTATACAAAATTACATACAAGAGGAAGTGAGGGAAAGGGAA
>NW_026694123.1:0-95762 GCF_021218885.2 Marmota monax | reverse complement strand
AGGGGCAGGTTCACAGATTCAGGTCTCACATCTATATCTTTAATCCATCTCAACTTGATCCTTGTGTGTGCCATAGGACAAGGGTCTATCATTTTTCTTTTGCATACAAATATCTGTTAACAAGATTATTCATACTATGTCAGCTATATTTGGCAGTGCTTTGAAATATGTCTCCATGACATTGTATGAGGACATTTATCAAGGTACCCCATTCTGTTCCACTAGCTATAGGTTTACTATTATGCCACTATACCATAATATTTTTTTCTTTCTTCCTTTTCTATTTCTTGTTTATGTATGTGTGTTTGTCAAGTGTTGGTGATGAACCCTGGGGCCTGTGCACGCTAGGCAAGTACTACATCTCCAAGATCCATCCCCAGCCCTAACACACTGTTTTAATTACTATAGCTTCATAATATATTTAAAAATTGAGTGTGATTCCATCAACTTTGTTTTTTTTCAGGGTTGATTTTCCTATTCAGGGTCTTGTGTGATTGATTGCATGTGGATGTTAGCTACCTCGTTTCCTATTTCTGTAAAATATCCTCCTGAGATTTGGATAGGGATTGCATCTGTACATCACTCTGATAATATGGACATTTGATATTGATTCTTTGCATCATGAATGTGATGCATGGTTCCATTGATTCATTGATTGCTTTAATTTCTTGCATCATTATAGTTTTCTGGGTACAAGTGTTTTCTTTCCCTGGCCAAGTTCATGCCTTGGTATTTTGCTCTTTATAATGGTTTATTGTGGGTATGGTTCTCTGAATTTTCTTTTCACATATTTTGTGGCAATTGTAAAGAAACAAGCAGAATTCTTGAGATGTTATGTTTGTGTTCTGCTGAATGACTGTCAGAATCCTGAAAGGAATTCTGTGGGATCTTTAGTGTTTATACATATGTGAACACGTCACTCATGAGACAGTGTCTCTCCTTCCTTGGAATTTGTATGCTATTGGATGTCCGTATAATTGTTCCACATGTACTGAGCCACCTGTGTCCCATGGATAAACCCCAGGCCTTCACCATGGATGATGCTTTCAACATCTTGAATTTGGATGAGATCAAGATGGTTTGGAGCTAATTGTTTAATGTGTAGCCTTCCATCATGAAGTCCCATGTCTCTGGGCTCCTTTTTGGAGGGGTGGGGTGTCTTGTGTTACTGGATCACTCTTCTCCATCAATAGTTGCTTTGTTCCAGTTTCCAACCTCAGTGTTCCGAGGTTGTGTGTGTCTAGGGTTTTCTTTTTCAATCTGGTTGTGAATGGAAACGTGTTGCTTCACGTCTCTGCGACATCCTGCTGATGCACCCCCAAGTTCTAGTAGGTGGTACTTTGATCCTCGTTTTTTTCTCAAGGAAATTTCTGATTCTACTTGTGAGTTCTCCATGCATGACTGGTTAAACGGTGTTGTTTAGTTTCCACGTAGTTGGGATTGGCAGTTTTCAGTCTTCAATTTTATCTTCACTCTATGGTGCTTGTAAATATACTTGATAGGATAGCAGTGTCCTTAAGATCGAGACCTGGTGTGAGTCCTCTTGTGAGCACTGCTCTGAGCACATCAGAGTAGTGTATTCTGCCCTTAGTGGGATGTTCTGCATGTCTCTTTGGTCCTTTTGTCCTGGTTTACAACTACACCTTGATGTGCAGTCTTAAGATTGTGTTGCTGTTATTTTGATCTCAGTCGCCCAATATCAATTGATTCAGGAGTTTCATTGGTTCAGATTTAACAGCTATTCATAATAACTTAATCAGCCACTTTGTTCTGTCCTGTAATAATTTGGTCCCCTTTTCTCCTCTTTTCTATGCTCCTTTTCTGATTTTTAAAATGTTTAGTCTCATATTCTTTGCTTCCTTTACTACTTACATTTTTTATAAAGACATTTGATTTGAGAGTATTTTATATTTGGCTAATTTTTCTAATTAAATAGAATATGGGACAAGTGCATAATTTTCGCAGCACTACTGTCATGATTGGTAAACTCCCACGTGTGACTTACTGTCCAAACCTGGTGTTTTGACCGTGTGCACCTCTCACCCAGGAAGCCTCAACATGGGAGCTACCCACTGCAATGCTGAACGTCTTTGGAAGGCTGAGCGGCCCAGAGTGGCGCGTATCAGGATCTGCATGGAGAACACCTCTTCTGGGAGAGGCTGAGATTCACAAGTGAGTTTTTCAAAACCAATCTTCACATCACTGGGACAAATAAGCTCTGATGTTTCAAAGCTCACCAAATGACCCTGTGGCACGTTTACAGTCTTATCCCTTACTTTATAGTTTCAGAAAGAATATTTTGCATAACTGAGTTGATAATTAAAAACATTTTTATGAGGATAATATATATATATATATATATATATATATATATATATATATATATATATATAACGTAAACATTCTGATCATTTTTCAGCATACAGTCAAGTGGCCTTGAATCTATTCACATTATTGCACAACAGTCACCACCACCCACGACAGCACTCACTTCCTAACTGAATAGAGGTTCTCCATGTACCAAGGGACAGCTCCCCACTGCCCCCTCTCTTGGTCTCTGGGAAGCGCTTGTGTTACTGCTCTGTCACTCTGCCCACTCCAACTCCCACCTTCTTTAAGTACATTTATACAATGTTTGTTCTTTGCAACTAAACCAGCTTCACTGAGTAGAGTAACTTGAGGACTCAGCTATGCGGCCCCATGTTCCAGAATATTCTTCCATTTTAAGGCCATTGTGTATTGTTTACATATTTTTATGGTTGTAGGTGTTGAGTTGTTTCTATGTTTGACTATTTAAAGCATGGTTTTGGGGGCAGTGATGTGGAAATGACTGTTTGACTCCTTGCATGTAGAATGTGTGTGTGTGTGTGTGTGTGCACCTATGAGTGTGTATTGTGTGTGCTGGATCATGTGATATTTCATGGTAGAATATGTTTACAAATGTATTTTGTAAAAATATAGATAATCGAGACAATGCAATATTTGAGAACCATTGGAACTATTGTGTATCTAAAAAGAATTTGGAATAACCCAGGTTATGACAAGTGACATCCAACTCACAGGCCCGTATTAAGGATCCAGTGAGAACCATGACATCCCCATGATATATTGGAGAGGCACTTGGTTTGGCTTTCTTTGATGTGCATGTAATCCACATTATGTCCAAGTGTACGGTTTAACAGAGGAAGCGACACTTTGCATTGCATATAAACCAAAGACTCTACACGCTCTGTCATGATAAATCACTCCAAATTCAACACAGTTTTTCACCTTAACAGAACTTATCCACCACTGGCTACTGAAATGTTTACTGTTTTATCCCACATGTATCTGAAAATAACAATTATACGTTTTTCAGTACAAATAAACACCAAAGGCTGAATGAGGCATAGCTATGGGTCACGAGGATCTGGATACAGTAAAATACTGGATCATCCTTCATTGTGATTCTTGCATAGGAGACAATGCTGTCCAAGATGGACATGACCATGAAGCAACTCATGAACAGCAGGATTGTCTGGGTGGCCTGCAGTTCTGGGGATGACACTGGAGACAGGCTGGTGCTGTGGAGATGCTGGGACTGCCCCTAGTGCCTGCACAGGAGAGCCACCATGTATCCACTGGAGAGGGCCATTATTCCTATAAAGGAGAATTCCCTGAAGGTCAGCAGGGTGGACAAGCTGTGACGGAGGAAGAAGGTCATGGAAATAAAGGAGCAAGATTCTTTGACGTACATAAAGTTGTCTGAGGTCCAATTGGAGGTAGCAGCAATGGAGATGAAGAGGTGGCTACTGAAGGATGAGTAGATGACCCACAGGAAGAGAAGGAAACACAGGTTGTGATGTGAGGATTTATGTTTGAATTTTGCCAAGTAGGAGCTCCTGGGGCTGAGAGTGATGGCTTGGAGGACACTCAGCAGGCAGCTGGCACAGATGGAGAAGCCCCTCATCAACCTGTACAGGTAGATGAGCAATTTACATGTCAGGTTATCCCACCTGCCCCTCTGAGGTATAAAAATGTCAGAAGCTATGAAGCCACTGATGAGCAGAATCACCAAGTGAATCAGGGCCAGGAGACCAATGGGCAGGTCAGTGGGCTTAGGTCTGTGCCCAGTAATGTGCAAGGAGATGTGGACGAGAAGAAGAAGGACCACAGTAACACACAAAAAAAAGTCTTTTTTTTTTTTTTTTTTTTTTTTTTTGCAAATCTGACCTCCTTCCTCAATCTCAAATGAACACCACTGTCATGAGGGAGAAAAAGGAAATTTGCAACAGTCTGGCTGGGCACAAAATCATGAGCCACTCAAGCAGGAACAAACATTATTTTTGAAACTTCTGCCAATGCCCTGTATGCTCCTGGGAAGATTGCCAAAGGGAAGATTGCCAAGGGACCCATGAGGCGTTCTCCTGGAACCCAACAGGAAGTCCCTCCTCCAGAATTCCCTCCTACCGCACTTCACCAATCAATGGGAACTCTTCAGGAGTCCCATAGCAGGCAGAGGTGGACAGCAGGAGTCCAATATCCATATGAATGCAGATCTTAACATAATCATATCATCTCAATGGCTTGCTGGCCTCACCTTTCAACCAAAAATGCCATGCATCATATTACTTGGCTGTGGCTTTTAGCAGAAATTCATCCAACTGTATTTTTTTTCCACATGAAAACTCAGTTCTGGTCCCGGGCACAGTGGTCTCTGCCTGAAATCCCAGTGACCCAAGACGTTGAGGCAGGAGGATCACAAGGGTGAAGCTAGTCTGGGAGTCTTAGTGAGACCCTCTTTCAAAATACAGAGTAAAAAGGACCAGGTGTAACTTGGTGCTGGTGCACTTACCCACCAAGCAACCCCAACACAAAATTTAAAAACACACACACACAAACACACACACACAAAAAAACTATGTTCTATTCACACATTGCCTTATCTCAACACCTTCGAATCTCACTGGGACCTCCACAGTGGCATACATATTGATACTTCAGTTTTCTTGTACATTAAGAATTGTCAGCCAGGTGCCATGGTGCACTCATGTAATCCCAGTGGCTCGGGAATCTAAGATGGGACAATGGCAAGTTCAATGCTGATGTCACCAAGTTCGCAAGGACTTAAGCAACTTCCTGAGAACCTGTCTCAAAGTGAAAAATAAGAAGAACCAGTGATTTTTAAAAAATCATGGCTCAAAAGAAGTGCCATCTATCTTAGAAAATACTTCCTTCCTAATACTTCATGGCTGAGGTTGTCTGGGGCAAGACAGAAGCTTACTTAATTTGCCTTTTCCTGATCTTGTCTGTCAGGTACATAATAGGAGGTCTACAAATTTGGCCAGATTTCAGGGTGGTTGATTGCAAGAAACTGGAAGTGAGTCCCTCCCAAACATGAGTGTCCACAGACTAGACCTGAATGGAGTTACTTCATATCTGCACCATGTTAACTCTCTGGCTTATTTCTCACCAGACATAATGTTTCTAATATATAAACAAGAAAATGTTGGTGTGAACTCTGATGTCGGACTGGTTGAAGTTGCAAGTCTGAGCTACCATTTGTGACAGTTTCTTCTTAAGCACCCTGGGATTCTGAGGTCCAGTCATCTCAGCTGTCCACGTAAAGAGTTGTGTTATGTGAATCCTGCAGAGACTATGTGGGAAAAAGTAAAGTGTGCCTACCAAACTTGGAAGTGTTCGTGGCACATAATGAACTCTCCAGAAATGTTGGCTTCTAATCTTATTATCATACAGTTCTTCATGCACAAGACTTGGGAGAATCAATGCAGTTCTTTTAATAAAAGATCAGATGTGTCCCTGCCTGAAAAGAAAGAGAAGAAAGAAATTCCCGCAGGACGTGGGGGTGCATGACTGTAATCCCAGCAGGTCAGGAGACTGAGACAGGAGGATTTGAGTTCAAAGCCAGCCTCAGCCACTTACAAAGGCTCTGAGCAACTCAGTGAGACCCTGTGTCTAAATAAAATATATAAATAGGGCGGAGATGTGGCTCAGTGGATAATTGCTCCTGTGTTCAAATTCCATTTTAAAAAATAGAAAAACCAACACAGTAGAACATTTGCACAATCAGGTTCTGAGGACTTGAAACTTTTTGTCTGTCCTTGGAATCCTCTAAGGTGGCTATATATGTCACAATTTTGTTCATCCTCTAGCCAGAAAAACTAGCCTACATTAGAACATTCTGGAAATATTACCAAGAGCATAGTTATTTTTTTTTCCTTTTCAAGTCTTTACAATCAGAGTAGTAAATAGAACTACATTTAAAAGAGACTAGGTGTTGTTTTAAAACAGAGTTGGTGTTCCAAGGTTTTAATTAAAGGACATGTGTCCAGCCCATTCCTGAAAGATGAGCTGTAAGTTGTTATCTCTATTACAAGTTCAAGGTAACATTTTTCTGGAATCAAATGCCCAAGACTGAAACTTATGCTGGAGAATTTGTTGAATGATCTGCTAGAACAACATTTCTTGGAGAGTGTGTGCAATGCTTTTTTTAGGTTTCATACATGAGTAAGAACATGTAGTGTTTGTCTAAAAGGGAAATTCTCTACACCATTGGGAAAAAAGTTCTTTTTTCCCAAATGTGGTGATCAGGAAAAATAAAATTTTATTCTTTCACTTATTCAGTATATTCAGGTTTGCTACCATGACAAGCCCAGAAATGACACTAGGAAGGTCTTCCACAAGGCACACATGATCACAGGCACAGATGTTATTCCCTTACATCTTTATACATAAAATTACATACATCTATTCTTATAACAACTGTTTTATGTAGGTAACATTTATACTGATGAAGCTTTAAAGAATAGCTTAAACATCTATGTTTAACTATAATCGTTTATGTACAACATTTTAAAATAAAAATTTTAAATTTTAGTTCTAAAATTGTGTTCTCTTATACCATTTGTGTGAAATGGAGACTTTGCTTTTATTGTGTTTAATTCATGTTAAAACATGTTCAAGGCAAGCACACAGCACTGTAAAATCCTTTCAGTAACATGTTTAAATCACCCGGAAATCAGAGCATTCAAGGACATGATTTTCAGTCTTACTTCAAAATATGTAGTCATGCAAACATGAAAGATTTGGAAAAGTAGGAATGAGAAGAAGTCAGGAGTTTTCAAAATATTCAGAAATTAAGACCCCAGTTTATTGTTGCTTTAAAATGGCCAGAAAGTCTTATTTGTCTGAAGGAAAAACTGCACAGTAGCAGCATGAAAAATGAGTCTCCTTTCTCCAGAGCATGAAGGAATATGAACAAGTACTTTCAACAACAGAAATGGTGTAGACCCAGGAGCAATTACATATTTCTGCATCTATCCAGCTGTGTGCAAAGAGTTTATTTTTCCTACCAGAAATTGAACCCAGGAGTCCTAAACCACTGATACACAGCCCAAGGCCTCTCCCTCGTTTTTATTTTGAGACAGGGTCTCACTAAGTTTTCCAGGACCTTGCTAATTTCCTGATGTTGGCTTTGAATTCACAGCCCTCCTGCCTCAGCCTCCGGGACACTGAGATTCCGTGCCCATCTTCCATCTAAATTTCAGATCACATCATAATGTATCAGCAAATCATACATCCAATACAGAATACTAATTCACTTAAATATCATACAATATGTAAGTGACTTTAAAAAGCATGTAGCTACATCTGTGTTAATAGCTCATTGACATTAGAATGAGTTCTAGTGAATAATAATGAATCTTTTATAAAAATGAGCTAAAAGAAATTGTCTGGCATGTCCTCTCCCAGCCATCGCATCTGCCACTCACACCTTTCTAGCACAGAAGAGCCCAGAGACTCAGGACCAGGATGAAACTTTCTGCTTCCCTGCAGGGTAATGAAGGGGCCTCCTAACCTGTGGCTCTTAGCAATGTGGTGGTGTCTGGTTAACACACCGTTATAAGCAAACTACATTAGAAAGACTGAACCTTTCATAGAGAGGGACATAAGTCACAGGGGAAGTAATGTGGTCTGGGTGCAGTGGTGCACACCTGTAATCCCAGCAGTTTGGGAGGTTGAGACTGAAGTATCACAAGTTTGAGGCCAGCCTCAGCAACTTAAAGAGGCCCTAAGAACCTTAGGGACACCCTGTCTCTAAATAAAATGTGAAAAGTTCTGGGGTTGTGGTTCAGGGGTCAAGCACTCCTGGGTTGCATCCCTGGTACCAAAATAATAATAATACCAGCAGCAGCAAAGTAGCACACTTTGATTCATGGTTGCTAGGTAGTTCAACTTTACCATGATTCCCATGGCTAAGATGGACAAGTGAAATGTGGGAGGGGGATTCATCCTGCTTTAAGTGGGTTTGGATCTCAGGAAAAATTGGGCAGGATGTTCTTCTCTATGGCAGAGATCTAGCTGGGAAACTCTGAAGAGAACTAGGAAGAAACAGCTTGCCCATCATGGAGGGCACAGCCACCCACCGCCAGGTGCCCTGCTGGATGCAAAGCCACTGTGACTTATATAAGCCACAGGATCAAGGAGGAGAAAATCCTGGAGAATATTTGGGTGAATAAATGGCAGCTATTTCAGAAAATAAGGATAAAAATAATCCATTGTTTCTGTAACCTGGAAGGATTTAAGTACAGCTCGGGGTTCACACTTACAGATAGACACTAAGAATATTTTAAAGTCTGTATTCAGAATCATTAAAAGAAAAATTAGTCTTCTAACAACAATAGGGAACAGCAAAGTTGATTCATTACAGACCCTAAGCTGTCATCACTGGGAAACCCAAACATACCTGCAGGAGTATCCATTCCCATGATGACATGAGTAAAGTCCTGTCTGCTTTAGGAAGAAGAAAAGCAGATAGTTTCACTTTTTTTCTGGAAGTGCATTTGCATGAAATAGGACCTGAAAATACACCAGGACTGATTGAGTTAGGATGTGGGGAAAAGACACACTCATTCACTGCTGGTGGGACTGCAAATTGGTGCAGCCAATTTGGAAAGCAATATGGAGATTCCTTGGAAATATGGGAATGGAACCACCATTTGACCCAACTATTCCTCTTCTCAGACAATACCCAAAGGACTTAAAAACAGCACACTACAGGGACACAGCCACATGAATGTTTATAGCAGCACAATTCACAATAGCTAAACTGTGGAGTCAACCTAGATGCCCTTCAGTGGATGAATGGATAAAAAATGTGGCATATATAATCAAAGGCCTTTCTGGCACTTTCATTATTAGGAAAAGGGCAAAGAGAATCTTTAAGTGAATAATGAAAAGAAAGAAGATTAATGGACGCAAATATTCTTCTTATCTAGCTATAGATAATAATGTTACCTTGTTGTTGGGGAAGGAGAAGGACACCATAATCAGATTCACTGGTCTTTTCCTGGGATGGTGACACAGGACCACTGTCCTCTAACTTGAAATTTGCTCATGGGCAGCACCCACTATGGAGTGGAAGCATTCACTTTTAAATTGTGAGATTAAATGTAGGACAAAAAGATTGCATGAAAAAGTTTAATAGATGCCTGTGGCAATGTAAGGTGGCCATCATTACCTTCTGGGCTATATAAAATTATGGTTTTTAATTCCTCAGAGTCTAGTAGTCACAGGTGAGTAATATTCTATTTGTTTAGGAAGGTGAGAGAAGGAAACCTGAGTATATTTAGTATAAAGCAGACAGGCGACTTATTACATCCCTGATTATTGGCTTAGGAGTAAATAGCATATCAACAGGGAAACGCATATGTAACATGAGCACTGCTGTAGTTGTTAGAAGAAAATTAAGTATAATCCTGAGACAATTGGCACTTCCTATTGAAAATAGCACCTAACTTATTGTGTCTCAAAGGATGACGCAACCTAGGAAGATCTCCTTCCTTACATTTCACAGAGCACCTTAGTCTTCTTAAATATATGGGTGAAAGCTGGATGTCTCAAACTACCAAGAACCTCACTCCTAGACCCAGTTTGCCCCTTGCAACGTCCTCCTACAAGCTCCAGGTACTCACTCACTATCTCTGTGGAACGAAGAGGCACTTACATGGATGGATGCAGGGCACTTGGTGCACCTGAGCATAGTGGGGTTGCACCACTTTGCAGTCCCACATTTTCATTTGATACCTTTAATTTTCCATTTTTCTCAGGAAATAACTAACCTTTTCATCTATTGTACCAGTATGAACTATCATTACATTGATTTCAGGTCTTCTTAGAGCATTATCATCTAATTCCAATACATTACCTCCATGGGTCTAAGAGAAAGGGTGCTGTGAGCTCATCTCTCTGCAGCCTGCAATTTTAGTGTCTCTACTAAGGTGACAATATCCCACTGGGGAGCACAGAACTATGGAGTCCCCATTGGAACATTTTGCTTGTCCCCTTGATTTGATTCTGTTCTGGATAACAACCATCTGGGGAGAGGTGCTCAAAATTTCCTATGAGTTCTCTTGACAAAAAAAAAAAAAAGTGTGTCCCAATCTTGTAGACAACTCCAAGTTCTCTTACTTGGATTCAAATTTCAAATTAACTCATATCCTTTCCACATGTTGTGATGCTTGGATTCGGGAAGGGGGGGGGGAGATGTCCCTAGATCCACCTGAAGCTCTGTAGATCCTCTCCCTGTGATGTCTGATGGACGCCCTCTTCCCCACTCCATTTTCACGTGGACCACCTGGTTTCCTGACATTGAGGGAGGGGAAGGGAATGGGTATGAGGTTATAAATGATGGTGGAATGTGATGGACATTATTATCCAAAATACATGTATAAAGACACAATTTGGTGTGAATATACTTTGTATACAACCAGAGATATGAAAAATTGTGCTCTATATGTATAATAAGAATTGAAATGCATTCTGCTGTCATATATAAATAAAAAATAATAAATATTTATTTGTTTAATTGTAGTTGGACTCCATACCTTTATTTTTATTTATTTTTATGTGGTGCTGATGATTGAACCCAGGCCATGAACATGCTAAGCAAGTGCTCTACTGCTGAGCCATAGTCCCAGCCCTCATTTCAGCTTTCTAGTTATCCATAAGTTAGAATGCTTATATACTTCAGATCACTTCATGTTCTAAATCTTTTTTATATACATTGTTAGATGCTAGGGATTGATCCCAGGGCCTGGTCATGCTAAGCCCAGACTTTACCACCAACCTATAGCCACGGTCCTAAATCTTTAATTTGAATTTCTCACCCTGACTATGGATGCTGTTGCTGAGGCTGGCCTTTAACTTGCGATCCTCCTGCCTCAGCCTCCTGAGACACTGGGATGATGGGTGTGATCCACCATGCCCAGCTAAATGTGAAATTACACATTGTAGATACTATATTTTTAGTTCTTTGCATTTTCATTTGATACTTTTAATTTTCCATTTTTTTCGGGAAATAACTAATCTTTTCATCTATTGTACCAGTATGAACTATTATTACATTGATTTCAGGTCTTCTTAGAGCATTATCATCTAATTCCAATACCTGGAACATCGCAAGATATACTTAAAATTCTTGTGTTTATTTTAGGTTTGTAGTTTATGGGCTTCCATTTTTTTTTCCAGGTTGCCACTCTTCTGGTTGTACATGATATGGAATTACATGGGTCATTTATGCATATGCACAATTCATTCTACTGTCTTCTGTATTCAGATTGCCCCTCCCTTTCCTTTATCCACCTTTGACAAATCCAATGTACTTCCATTCTTTCCTACCCCCCACTTATTGTGAGATAGCATCCGCATACTAGATAAAGCATTGGGCCTTTAGTTTGGGGGATTGAATAACTCCCATTAGCATGAAAGTCGCCCGTTCCATCCACTGACTGGCAATGTGTATCATTCCTCTTTGTTTAGGTATATTCCATGGTGTGTATGTAGCCCATTTTTTCACCCACTCATCTGGTGAAGGACACCTGTGTTGGTTCCACAGTGAGTGATTGTGAATTGAGCTGGTGTGAACATTTATGTGCCTGCATCACTATAGTACACTGATTTTAAGTCCTCTGGGTGCATGCTGAAGAGAGGGGTAATTGGAACACGCGGTGGTTCCATTCCCAGTTTCCTGAGGAATCTCCACTCTGCTTTCCAGTAGGGTTGCACCACTTTGCAGTCCCACAGCCATAGATGAGTGTAACTTTTCCCCCACATCCTCACCAACACTTATTGTTAACTTGTATTCTTCATAATTACCACTCTGAGTGGCTTTAGATGAAATCTCAGTATAGTTTTAGTTTGCATTTCCCTAATTGCTAGAAAAAACTCAAGAAATGTTGAACATTTTTCCTGTATTTGTTGACCATTGGTATTTCTCTCTCTATTAAGTGTCTGCTTATTTTCTTTGCCCATTTATGGATTGGGTTATTTGTATTTTGTGGTGTTCAGTTTTTTGAATTATATCCTGGAGATTAGTGTTCTGTCTTATATGTGGGTGGGCAAGATGTTCTCCCATTCTGTAAACCCTCTCTTCCCATTCTTGATCATTTCCCTTGCTGTGAAGAAGCTCTGAAGTTTGGTTTCATGCCATTTATTTCCTCTTGATCGAACTTTTTTACACTTTAGGAGTTTTGTTGAGGAAGTTGGTTGGTTCCTAAGCCAACATGAGGTAGATTTGGTTCTACATTTTCTTCCAGGAAGCACAGGGTCTCTGGTTGAATGCCTAAGTTCTTGATCCAATTAGAGCTGGGTTTTGTGCAGCGTGAGAGACAGGGGTTTAATTGCATGCTGCTACATGTGGATTTCCAGCTTTCCCTACTGCATTTTTTGGAGAGGTTATCATTTCTCCAAGGTATGTTTTCAGTGCCTTTGTCTAGTAAGAGGTAACTGTATTTCTGTGTATTCGTCTCTGTGTCTTCTGTTCATACCATTGGTCTACCTGTCTGCTTGGTGCCAATACCGTGCTGTTTTTGATACTGTAGCTCTGTTTTGTTTGGCTATTCTGGGCCTCTTGTTTTTCCAAATGAATGTCATGACTGATTATTTCTATTCGTATGGAAAATGTTACTGGGATTTTAATAGGAACTGCATTCACTTTTGGTAGTATGGCCATTTTGACAATATTAATTCTGCCTATTGAAGATCATGGAAGATCTTTCCATCTCCTAAGGTCTGCTTCAATCTCATTCTTTAGGGTTCTGTGGGTTTTCATTATAGAAGTCGTCTATCTCTTTTGTTTGATTGATTCCCAAATATTTTACTTTTTTGAGGCTACTGTGAATGGGGTAGTTTTCCTAATTTCTTTTTTAGAGAGAGAGAGAGAGAGAGAGAGAGAGAGAGAGAGAGAGAGAGAGAGAGAAAGAGAGATTTTTAATATTTATTTTTCAGTTTTCAGTTGACACAACATCTTTATTTTATTTTATGTGGTGCTGAGGATTGAACCCAGTGCGCCATACAAGCCAGGTAAGCACGTTACTGCTTGAGCCACATCCCCAGCCCTTCCTAATTTCTTTTTCAGGCAATTCATCACTGATGTATAGGAATGCAATTGATTTTTAGGTGTTTATTTTACATCCTGCTACTGTGCTAAATTCATTTATAAGTTCCAGAAGTTTTCTAGTGCAGATTTTTGGTTTTTCTAAATATAGAATCATGTCATCAGCAAATAAGTATGGTTTGAGTCATTCTTTTTATCTTCATGTACCTTTAATTTCTTTATTCTGTCTAATTGCCCTGGCTAGAGTTTCAAGATGATGTTGAATAAGAAGTGGTGACACAGGGCATCCTTATCTTGTACCAGAATTTCAAGAGAATATGCTTTCTATCTTTCCATTTAGGATGATGTTGGCATTGGGTTTAGCATATATAGCTTTTACAATATATGTTCCCTGTATCCCTGGTTCTTCTAGAACTTTTAACATGAATGCTTGCTGTACTTTATCAAAGTTTTTTTTTCTGTGTCTGTTGAGATAATATGATTCTTGTCTCTAAGTCAATTGATGTGATGTATTACATTTATTAATTTCCATTATGTTGAACCTAACTTGCATCCTTTAGATGAACCCCTCTTGATTGTAGTGCATTAGATTTTTTAAATGGTTTTATATGCAGTTTGCCAGAATTTTATTAAAAATTTTTGCATCTAAGTTCATCAGGGATATTGGTCTGAGGTTTCTTTTCTTCATGTGTCTTCGTCTGGTTTTGGTATCACGGTGATACCAGCTTCATAGAATGAGTTTGAAAAGCTTCCCTCCACTTCTATTGCATGGAATAATTTGAGGAGTGTTGGTGTTAATTCTTCTTTTAAAGTCTCATAGAACTGGCTGAGTCCTATGAGAACTCATAGTTGTTAATCAGATATGATTTGTATTTACAGTCATTTTGGTTTATTTTTGGCTTTTCATTTGAATTAGTTTGTCCTTTCCCCTCTTTGCTTGTTTCTCACTTACATTTTTCGTTTATCCTTCAAGAAATATTTTGAGTATGTTTTGTAAGGCAATCTTTCTAGTCTTAGGAATTTTTTTAACTTATGTTTGTCATGAAAGGTTTTTTATTTCAATGTCAATTCTGACATTTTATTTTGCTGGGTATTGTATTCTTGGCTAGCATCCACTTTCTTTCAGAGCTCAGTATATATTATTCCAAGACATACTAGTTTTCAGGGTCATGGTTGAAAAAAAATGGCTGAGATCCAGATTGATTTCCCTCCAAATGTGACACATCATTTTTCTCTGAAAGCCTTTAAAATTCTATCCTTATTTTGTATGGTAGGCACTTTCATAATAATGTGCCTTGGTGTGGGACAGTTTTACTTTTGCATATTTGAAGGCCTATAAGCCTCCTGTATTTGATTTTGCACTTAATTTTTTAGGTTTGGGATATTTTCTGATATTATTTCATTGAAAATTTGTGCATTCCTTTGGTTTAAAGCTCTGTGCCTTCATTTATCCTGATAAATCTTGAATTTGGTATTTTCATGTTATCTCATATTTCTTGGAAATTCTACTCACATATCTTATAACATCTTCTCTGCAGGGTCAGCTTTATTTTCAAAATTATGTATTTTGTCTTCATGGCCAGAATGGATATTTTAATATCTTAATATCTTTCTTAACCTGAAACAGAAATGCAAACCTGAAGCTGAGTTTGGAAACCCTAGGAGACATAATACCCCAAACCACATGGTCATTGTGAGAGTGGACAAGAGAAGACAGCCTCACATTTTAGGGAGAGGACCCACAGGGCAACTGGGAATGCATGGGAGATATCACTAACCACTCACCCCAGAGTAGAGACATTACAAAATGTGGAATATGATTGAGCTAATTTGAACATGGGTTTTAAAAAATCAAAAATCAAGTGTATGGATGTATGAAGATATGTTCTGGATATATCATGGAGTTCTACTCAACATTAAATAGGAAAAAGAGTCTGATGCATAGGAATCCACAGATGAGTCTTGCATAGGCATCAGAATCAAAACTGTATACATATACACACAACAGGTGGAATCTTCAGTAGTACAATATGCAAGACCAAATATTGCATTAAATCCTAAACCTAGCATAAAATAGGAAGGTGATGCTGATGTATAAGAAACCACAGATGAATCTTGAAATCATTAGGTCAATTGACCGTCACTCTCAAAAGAATCAACATGGTATAAAACTACCTGTAAATGATGGAAGTTTGGGTCATATAATTTATAAAGACAGAATGTAATATGGCATTTTCCAGCAGTAGAGGAAGGTGTGCCCTGGGGAATTTTTATTTAACAAATCCAGATGTAAGGAGGATGATGCATACAAGTCACACAGGGAGAATTTCCTGTATAGGTTATCTTTTAAGGATTGTTCTAATTTTTAAAATGCACATCCTCATTTATGTCAGTTGGTAGAATTCTTAGGATTGCTTTAATATCTGATCACCTTCTGTCACTAACTGAGAGAACTGAAAAAAATTACCATAATAGTATAGTACACTGGAAATCTCTGCAGAAATTTGATGGAGCTTATGACTATTTGAATTTTTTAAATAATTACATATTTTATTTATTTTGATTATCATGTCAGAATCTGGCCCATTCACACAACTGCTATTATAAAATATTAGAAAGAACACATTTTTGCATTGTTTTCTATTTATATTTGTGGAATTCTTATGATAAACCAAACCATAAATTAAAATAGATCCAGGTACACTCCATTATGAGGATTTCATTAAAGGATAAGTATCCAAACTAATCTTGAAATATGAGTCTTCTTGGAGTCCAGGTTTTCTTCCATCTTTCAAGAAAGCAGTGGCATTTCTCCAAACTCAAAGAGGTTTAGATATAAAATTGATCCTCAAATTTTTGTTTTGCAATTCTGGATCTCAAGCCCAGTACCCCATTCATGCTAGGTAATTCTCTACTACTGAGCTACATCCATAGCCCCTGTTTTAGAAAAATTTGTAATATCTTACTGTCAGAATATTTTTCTGGAAAACATGTATTAAATTTCATGCAAGACTCTCATATATGTACTAGTTAAGATTTAATTTGTGTTTTACATACTGAATCAGAATATCATCTAAAAAGCAATGTCTTAAAGCTAAATTAGTTCATGGGCATATAGATGTGAAAGATAAGATGATAAGAAATTCCCAGTGACTCGGGACGCTGAATCAAGAAGACCACAACTTTGAGGCCAGTCTCATCAACTAATATGTCCCTAAGTAACATAGAGAGACCCTGTCTCAAAATTTTAATGAAAGAGCTGAGGACATAGCTCAGTCACATTGTGCCCCTGGGTTCAATCCCAGGTACGAAAAAGAAAAAATTGCTAAGGAAATCTGACATGTGAAAGACTTGAGAATATACGGTAAAGCTTTTAGAATTCAGAACTCAAGTATATATTTGCTTAAAAGTTTAAATGCAGATTTTTTTAAAAAAAATAACCTTTAATTGAAGTAACATCTTGACTTATATCTGGAGTACACTATTACAAATCTATACATGTTTAAATTATTTTATGATCACATTATGGTAATTAACCTGCATATTTTCTCAAATTGTATCATTTCTAAGTAATAAGGAGGCTCAGAACTCTTCCCCTCTACTGAGTTGTTTTTATACATAAAATGTCATACCGCCTTTCACATATACTTGTTTGAGTTACTAATTCAAATGATGCTTTAAAGCATAATGTTGTATCTGTGTATTTATAGTCAACATATAAACATTTATTTATAACATTTTAACGTGAAAATGTACAATGATTGTTGTGAAATTGCTTTCTCTTATGCCATATTTGGAAAATGGAGAGTTTGCTACCATTGCATTCAATTCATTTTAAAAGTTGAGGTACCCAAATATAGCCTTGTAAAACTCTTACATCACATGCTACAATAAAGTGTAAATCTATGCATCAGATGGAATTATATTCATGTTACTTCAAATAATGTAGTCATGGGAATATAAAATTTTTGGATAAAGCAGGGATGAGAAGAAGACATGAATTTTCAATGCTATTCAGAAATTAAGACCTCTGCTTATTGTTGATTTAAAATGATTGGTAAGTCCTGAAAGAATGAACAAGGCTCGTTGTTGGAAAAAATGCCGGTTTATTGAGGAACAGCTTTGCATATTTATAGGCTGGGGGTGGTTTGAAAATTATGACAGTTTAATGATTGAAGGCTTTGACAGTTGGCAGGGGTGCTTTCTGATTGGTGGGTAAGGATCATGTGAGCCAGCAGGGCTCACCATTTGACCACTCTTCTCTGGGGATGGGGAAGTTAGTCTTTGGAGCAAGGGCCACTCCCAACAAGTCTTATTTTTATAAAGGCAAAATTCTACAAGAGCAGCAAGAAAAATGAGTCACCTTTCTCCAGAGCATAAACAAGAGTGAGAGGACATTTCTCACTAAAAAACCTAACTGTGTAGAATGGGTGAGGTCACACATGTATGGAGGTATCCAGCCGGGTCCAACATTTTTTGGAAGAGAATGTGTACCCAGGGGTGTTTAACCACTGAACCACATTCTAAGTCACCATCACCTCTTTTTTAAATTAGATACAGGATCATGCTAAGTTGCTTAGGGCCCTCCTGCATTGCTGAGTCTGGCTTTGAAATCACTATCCTCCTACCTCAGCCTCCCATGCTGCTGGGATTTCAGGCATGCACCACCATACCTAGCTTCTCTCCAAATTTTCTATCACACACTAATGTATCCATACAACAAACCTATCAAATACATGCAACTTACTCACAGAAATATTACATGTAAGTATTTTAAAGATAAGCATGTAGCTATGCCTGAGTTAATATCTCATTTTTATTATAAAGCATTCTGGTGAATAGGAGCCTTGAAAAACAACTAAGCTAAAAGAAATTGTCAGGCATGTCACCTCACAGCCATGACTCTGCCACTCACACTTGTCTACAAATCTACCAAACAGGAGTCTAGAGTATCAGGGACAAGATGAAATCTCCCTTCTCTCACTGCAGGGTGATGAAGGAGTATTCTTAACTATGGCTCTTAGGACTGCAATTGTACTTGGAAAACATGTAGTTTCAAAAGTAAAAACGATCACATTTTATAAAATAGAGAAAGCAAACATTCTCAAAAATACTGAACCTTCCACAGAAAGTGACATAAATCATAGGAAAACTAACCCGTGCCGGGCATGGGGGTGTGTACTTGTGATTTCAGGATTTGGGAGGCTGAGGCTAGTGGATCATAACTGCAAAGCCAGCCTCAGCAACTTAGTGAGGCCCTAAAAATCTTAGCAAAACCTTTTCTCTAAATAAGATTTTAAAAAAGGGCTGAGGATGTGGTTCAGTGGTTAAGCACCCAGGGTTCAGTCCCTGATACCAAAATAATAATACTTTGCTGGGTCATTGTCATGTAGTTAAAACTCACCAAGGCTCCCATCATCTTCTGTATCCTAAGGTAAAAAATGGAAAAAAAGAGATGCAGATGATGTGATTGATCCTTCTGTATGAGTCTTTGTTCTTAGAATAAATTAGGCAGCAAGCTCTACTTTGTGGCACAGTTCTAGCTGGGGAACTCTGAAGAGCACTAGAGGGAGCTTGCACCTCAGGGAGGGCACAGCCACCACCCTCCAGATGCCCTGCTGTGTGCACAGGCTCTGTGAGATCTACAAGCTCCAGCAATATGGAGGAGGAAAACATGGAGAAGGTTTAGGTGAATGAATAACAGCTATTCCTGAAAAACCTTGCTGACAATCATCCATTGTTTCTGTAAATTGGAAGGTTTTAAGTCCAGCTCAGTGTTCACACTTCTGGTTAGACCCTAAGAATATTTGAAGATCTGTTTTCAGAAGCTGTAGAAGATAAATTATGCTTCTAACAACAAAAAACTGCAAAGGAGCTTAATCACAAAGCTGTCAGGACTGGGATATGCAAACATGCCTGCAGGAGGATCTGTGTCCCTGATGAACTCAATAAAGACATGAGTCAAGTCCAATTTGCTTAAAGGTGAAAAACATAACATGGTGCACATTTTTTCTCTGTAAATGCATTTTCATGAAAAGATGTCATTAAAAAATAACCATGAGCCTACAAATCTGAGTGGGATAAGGCTCAACTTCTCTAAATAGTCTTCCTAACAAAATGCCTCTCAGACACATTCATTATTAGGGAAATGGGAAGGAGAATTTATAAATTATAATAAAAAGAGACCAGATGAATGGACACATATATTTCTCCAGCTCAGCTATTGGAACTTGTATTCCCAGGTCTTTGGCGGCAAACCACCAGGCTCACTTGTCCTTTGATGTGAAGGTGACAAGGGACCACTGCCTTCACACTTGGGATTTGCTGGCGGGCAGACTATGGATGGCATACTATGGATGGCACCATGCATTTTGAACCTGTGAGATTAAATGTGGGACAAGAAAGATTTCATGAGAAGTTAGACAGATGCTTGGGGTTTGGGGGTGGGGGGGTGATCCCGTTTATCCAACCGTGTGTTGGTGGGCACCTGGGCTTAGGGACTCTTAGCTGTTTTCATGGTGATATGAAAAACACAGTCGTGCAGAATTACTCTGGTGCAGATTTTACTTCCTCTGCCTGTGTGCTATCTGGATCATTTGGTGGATCTATAAATGTTTCTTGAGAAGTCTCCACATTGATCTTTATTATTATAGTACTAATTTACCTTCCCACAATAAATGGTCTTTTTCCCTCCACATCTTCACCAGCATTTAATTTTGCCTTTTTATTGATAACTATTCAACTGGGGACCAGGGACCAGGTCACTGTCACAATGATTTGCATTTCCTCGATGAATAATTTGAATATTTAAAAACTACCTTCTGGCTCTCCTGATCCTTCACCCCTGGGCCAATGGATTGAAAGAATTACTATTGCTAAGAATCCAACTCCATGGAAAGTCATCAACCATCTCTAGCAAAATTCCAATGATATTTTTTTCACAAAAGCAGAAAAAAATACATCCTAATAGACACAGAAATTTCTTTCTTTCTTTTTATTCAATAAAAAGGAAAAAAAAAGAAGATTTATTGCTTTGCTAGCATAGAAGCCTGGCGGACTCCCGTCCCAAAGGCTATGATTCCGGACATACAGATTTCTAAATGATGCCAGAGGCCGAAATGGTCAAATGCTTTTTTATCAAGGATGCCAGACCATTCCAAGGGGAGAGGGCACCTCTTCCACCAAATAGAGCTGAGAAACATGAATTTCCACATGCAGATAATGAAGTTGGGCCATGACTTCTAAAATTCACAGAAAACAACTCCCAGTTGACCAAGCACCGAAGTATCCATGCTAATCCTATAAGACCCTTACAAAAACATAGGAGGAAACTTAATAATGTTGGAGTTGACCAACATTTAGACATTTATGCATATCTATAGATGTAGGGACTCAGACAAATAAGGTGATAGTGGCCTCTTGGAGCTCCCTTGTCCACATCAAGCAGAAATATGAGTTTGTGAAGTTGATCTTGGAGCCATTTGGATTATAATCTGGGAGGTGTTTCTCATTCACCAGTTTCAAAGTAATCATTTAAAAGAGCCCCCATGGGGCTAGGGATGGGGCTCAAGGGGGAGCGCACTTACCCAGCATGTGTGAGGCACTGGGTTCGATTCTCAGTACCACATAAAAATAAAATCCAGATATTGTGTCCAGCTAAAACTAAAAAATAAATATTTCAAAAAATTTAAAAAATAAAATGAAATAAAATACCCCACTTCCTATACTCCTTCAACACAGATAGCACAGGCACCAACCACTCCATGGTTCATTGTGACAAAGCTGGGCGGTGGCTCATGCAGGGGACTGATCCCTCATGCAATGATTATGCATTGATGATTCTTCTGCCACAAGCCTTTCAAATGGGTGACACTTTGTTTTTTGGTGCAGATGAAAACCAAGGAACTGACGGTGGCATAGCCGTTGGCCACCATCATCTGGATACAATGACAAACAGGGTCGTTTTTCCACATGGTTCTTAAAGGAGGAGATGACACAGTCCAAAGATTAGATGAGACTGAAGAAAGCCAGGAGCAGCAGGATGGTCCTGGTGGCCTTCTGTTCTGGCGAGGATTTTGGAGACAAGCTGGTGCTGTGGAGGTGCTGGCACTGCCTCTTATGCCTGCACAGGAGGGTCACCATGTACCCACTGGAGAGGACCATGAGCCCTATAAGGATGATGTCCTGAAATGCACCCAGGACGGTAAATAAATGCCCAAGGAAGTAGCTCCTGTGTAATATTGTGCAGGAGTCACTGAGAAACATTAGATTGGGTGATGTCCTACTGGAGTCATCAACCACAGAGATGTAGCAGTGGGCACTGAAGTACACATAGAAGACCCAAAGTAAAGTCCAAGTGACTGATTGGATCATTTAGCTCTATACATTCTTTGTTGAGTTGTTGTTTGGTGGATCTGTGCATTAGGAGAGTGTTGTGTGAAAGTGATCCAGAATTATTCTGTTGTAATTGATATCATTGTTGAAGTGGAGAAGGGTTTGTTTGGTATATGCAGATGCACCATTGTTTGGGGAATAAATGTTCAATTTTTATGTTTTGTTGATGCATAATTTTTCTAAGCGGTCTGAAATGTCCTTCTTTGTGCCTTCTGATGAACTTTGGCTTGAAGTCCATTTTATCTGATATGAGGATGGACCCCCCTGCTTACTTACATATGAGACCCATGTGATTGATATTTTTTTTTTCCCACGCTCTCACCTTCAGTCTGTAGATGTATTTGCCTTTCAGGTGAGTTTCTTGGAGACAGTGTATTGTTGGGTTTACTGTTTAATCCAAAGTGCCAGTCTGTGTCTTTGAATTGATGAGTTTAGCTCATTTACCTTCAAATTATCCTTGAGATAGGATTTGCATTTCCAGTCATTTTGGTTTGGCTAGGTGAGCGCTCTACCACTGAGCCACAACCCCAGCCCCTCTGCTTCCATTTCAAGGTTATATATTTTTGTCTTCTTTTCCTGAAACTCTGTCTTCCAAGAGATCCAGTCTGCTGGTGATGCTTTCCCATGAATTTTCAAGTTGGCTCATTAGTCTCTTCATTTTGAGGATTTTGGACTGCTTCTTCTTCAGGATCTCTACCTCCTTATTAAAGTGATTGTTCTCTTTTTTATTTTCTCTGATTTTATTTATTACATCACACTTTATCTTTCAGATCAACGTTATCATGAACCTTTCTGATTTCCATCTCTGACACTTTGTCCTCGCAGTATCCATGGAGTCTGTTGCTGAGGTATTCTGTGCTGTTGGGGATGGTTTATTCCCTTGCATATTCATACTGTTTGTGGTCTCCTCACCTCTCTGGATATATCAGAAGCCATAGGATTCCTACTTAATGAGCTCACAGTGCCTCTGTGTTCCAGTACCTCACAGATTGGGAGAGGGGAGCCCCATGATGGCACCAACATATATGGACAATATACTGCAGAGGGCTAGATACACAGTTCCTAGGTGATATCTACAGTGTCAGTTGTTGCAATGCCCAGGAAGAAGGTTGAGCCATCTCCATCAGTTAAAAAAAAGTAAAATAATCATGAATTCGGTGTGGCCTAGACAAAGACTAGAAATGAGGAGAGAGAAACAAGGGTGTATATGTATAGGACTTCTTGAGTCACTTAGAACACAAATAATATACAAAAAAGAAAAAAAAAAGAAAAGCAAAATAAGAAATCAAAACAAAATAACAACAGCAAAAGAAAAGTGAGAAATCTTGGTGAAATGTTCATGAATGAAGGAGTCCTTTCCACCATGGTGGATAAGATAATCAGTGAGCATGGGATTGTCCCTTCTTGGATGATGGGCATGAGTGAGCTTGGGGCTGTGGCTAGGTGGTGACACAGCTGGCTATGTCCAGTGGACCTGGCTGGCCTGGGCTTGTGGATCAGGGCTGGTTGATGGGCCTTGCTGGCCACTGATGAAGCAGGGCTGGGCAGGCCAGGCAACAAAGTGGTGGCCAGGCAGCATGGGTGATGGACTGGTGGCAAATCTCTAAACCTAGTAGGAAGATCAGTGGTCTAGGTAGAGGACATGGGTGTTAAGGGACTTGAATATGGGTTGCCAAGGGGCTTGGTTGTGTGCTGGACTGATGCTAGATCTGGTGTTCACCATGGACCTGGGGAACTGGTGGGTGATGGACAAGGTGGGACAGGCAAGTGCTAGCAGCCTGTTGGGTATCAGAAACTGGGCAGCTGCTGGACCTGTGTGTTCTAAAATACCAGGGAGCTTGGAGGACTCTGGGGACTAGGCTGGTGCTGGGACCCAGCAGGAACCGGCCTAAGTCGTCCCAGGAACTCAGATGGCACTGGACTGGCAGTCTCTGGAGCCCACTGGTCTGACTGCTATAGCTGGCCTTGTTATTCTTTTTTAGTCACAGGACTCACAGGGTTGGGGAGAGTTGGGGTCTCTCTAGCATCTCCAACTTGTGTCCTTCTGGACAAAATGCTCTCAGTTTCTGATTTTCCGTGGTTTGTCAGGCTAGTTAAGCCTTTGCTAGGCTCACATAGGTTCATGTGGACCTTGCTCTGGATTCACAGGACTGGGTTTCCTGTCCCCATTGGTCCCTCCACAGTCAGTCTCAATATGGCTCTTAGGTTGGCTGACCATGGTTGATTGATAAACTCAGGTGACTTCTTTTTAGAACAGTTTATTGAGTCGATGGGTCTTTGACTCTCCAGGGCAAACTGACCACCGACTCATGAATTTTCTCTCTCCTCCTTGGAGAGAAGCTGTATCCTGCTGCTCCAGTTCTGGGTTGCTGAGCTTGGGGACACGCTGCCTCACTCGAATCTGCAATCTTTTCCTCCTATCAACCTTATTTATTTTTTCAAAGTACCAACATTTCTGTGGGTCGATTTCTTCTTATTTTTACGCAGCACCTGGAGCACCCTGGGTCATACTGCATGCCAGGCACGTGGTGGGCCACAGAGTCCATCCCCGGCCCCTGCTGCTCAAGACTTGCAGTTTCTCCTGGGAAAATACCTTGCAGGTCCTAAACCTGCATTTTCCTTACATAATTTGCTGACATTAAAACCTTGGTATTGCATGGCTGGTTGAGGAAAATATTACTATTATCTGGATATGGTGTTGGACAGATTTGCCTCTGGGGTCCTGTCATGGATAGAAGTTTCCAGATCCTTTTTTGTGGGTACCACTGAATGTGTCTTCCCGTTTGTTGCTCAGTCTGTCTTTTAGCAACCACACACACAAAAAAATGTGCCATCTCTCTGGTTAAAGAATGTAAGGAAAGCCCTGGGTGGGGGACCCACTATGTCATGGCCTGGGTGAGCCTCACTCTATGGACACCTGGGTTCTGGACGGCATTCTTCATTAAGGCCATAAACTCAATGTTCTGTATTTAGTTTCACTAGATATTTAAATTGTCTTAAGCATGTAATTTTCCTTTTTAAAAATTTCTTTGAATAGACAGAACTATGTGTCACTTTATGGTTCCTTCCCTAATCCATGTCATATAATAGAGAACATCGAGAGTTGTTCATCCTGTCTCATGTCACTGCTTTCAAAGTATGTCCAGAGAGCCAACTGGTCCCATCCGAGTGGCCCATGAAGGTTAACTTCTCTTTATTGTTGCCCTGGATGGAGAGTATCCTTCCTCACTCACAGAATGAGAAGATTTCTGATTCTTTTTTTTTTTTTTTTTTTTTTTTTTTAAAGAGAGAGTGAGAGACAGACAGAGAAAGAGAGAGAGAATTTTTTTTTTAATATTTATTTTTTAGTTTTCGGCGGACACAACATCTTTGTTTGTATGTGGTGCTGAGGATCGAACCCGGGCCACACGCATGCCAGGCGAGCGCGCTACCACTTGAGCCACATCCCCAGCCCAGATTTCTGATTCTTAGAGGAGATGTGTGTCCCCTCTCAGGAACCCGTGGTCATCCAACAGGAGAGGCTGTACCTTGAAATGCACTTAGCGATACTAGCTATTCCTGGAGAATGAAAATAAATTGACTTTATTAAGAATGTCATTTTGCTGCCTTTGACCACAGCCAACATGGATACTTGAGTGTCTTTCTTAAGTTGAAACAGAAGTGCAAACCTGAAGCCGGGTTTGCAAAAACCCTGGGATACACTTGAGCAAACGAATGGAAGTCCTATTTCAGAGAACAGGGTAAGAATTTTACAAAATGCTTGGTGAATTGAAAGATTTGTCAGCATAGTTTGTGTTCAGAATATTGACATTACCCATATTTTAAAATAAATCTTCAGAAATTTTGGGAGAAGAAGAGAGTGTTTTTTTTTTCAGTTTCTGAAGAAATTGGGACTGAGCAGAGTCCTGCAAACCTGGTAATCCCAGGAAAATCCCCCAAATCCCAAAAGCTAAATTTATGGACAGAGATATTCTTTTCCCAAGTTCTAGGAATTTGTATTGCTTGGTGTTTCGTAGCCACAAATGGGAAAAAAAAACCACCATCTTTACTTTTTAAATATTTAATGTATTTGCAAACTCAACATCTGCAACTGTAATTTGAAATTTCCTAAGTGGCAGAGCACAGGGCAAGGGCTTATAGTATATATTGTGGCAGGAAATGTTTCAGGAGAAAATCCTAGGATATACTTGGCAGTAATGTGGGGTTACCCTCTACCAGATGATATTTTGAGCATAGAAGATTTCCTTCTAAAGACTTTAAAACATGGAACAATAAATCAATTGCTTTAATTTTTGTTTAAATTATTTTTTAATTAATTGTATTAAAATATGAAAACAATTAAACAGCACAGAAGTCACTTGTATCAATAGTAGTTCTTTTTTGAGTTGTAATAATGACAGAAACAGAACCATGTATATTTATCAAAATTAAAACATGTTATGTGCCTGGTAAAACACGTTGAATAAGTAATGTTTAAAATCGGAACATTACATTTTATAGGGAGCATGCATATTAACGGAGATTGTCAGTAACTATAGTCTTGTTCATGAAAACCTAAAACACATTGAGGTCTCCTATGCAAAAATTGGAGATATTTTTTTTTATCAGTCTGTGAAGTAATGAGTAGGCTAGGAAGGAAATGTCCTCATTGTGCCTTATAGGGCACGTCCTCTCACCTGAGAGGGACTCATAGAGCTTAGGTCTCTTTTGCAGATACCAACAACGTCACTAAGATGCCCAAACTTCCTCCTCCCACAGCCTTCTTACGACCTCGATGACCACTGGTTCTGCATCTGAGGATCCAGAGCCACTTACCCAGATGGAGGTGATGGGAAGACACAGTTCACCTGAGAAGAACCTGGGCTGGTTTAGGGAAGGGAGGCCTTTAACCCATCTCTCTGTAGGGCCTTAATTTTTGTGTCTGTAAGAAAGTGACAATGTCTCACTGGAGAGCACCAAACCATAAGGTCTCCAGTGGGACATATCACCTGCCCCTCCATTTGACGGTGTGCTCAGGTGGATAACAGCTCTCTAGAGAGAAGTGGGATCCCAACTTTTCTCTTAAGTTAACTGACATGTGTATTGGGGGGTCACAGTCATCCCAATCATTTAGAACGTATCAATTCTTACATTGTGACATGGACCAAATTTGTCTAAAATCACCTAACATTTTGTCAGGGCACTTTCTGGTCTGAGATCTTCCTGGCACCCCTGTGAGTTGCCGTTTGGCCGGGTGTCTCAGCTACCATGGATGATGGGCATCTTCTCTCTCAGCCCCTTCTTACTGGGAGGACCTGGTTCCTGGGGAGTGTTGGCTTTGCTCTCCATTTTTCAAAGTCTGAGAATCTGGGTTCAAGGTGTGAGTGCAAATTAAATTGGAATTGAAATGTGTTGAAGTAAATACTCAGAGTGCAGGTGAAGCTGGAGTGGGGGTGGAGGTATTCACAGGCAGGCGAGGCTGGGTGAAGTGACGCTTGTTTCAATTATTCAAATGCAATTGAGCTTCATTTCTCTTATTGACTTAACCAACAGAGTCACTTGGAAGTGGCTCCTTTGAAAGTACAATATTTTCTCAACCATTCCTTTCCTTAAGTACAATTTTATTCCTTCCAATTTATTTTTTTTCAATTTATAGCAATCATGAATAAAACTGCTATGAATGCTTGCATACACATATGGGGGGTAAAACACAGATTGTGATTGTCGGATCATGTGTGTGACTCTCTGTGAAGGATAAGATATCGCAATGCTATTTTCAAATAGCCTGTATCATTTGGCATCTGATAAATTGATATGGACTATTTGTAAACAGCATTGCAATATCTTAAAAAAAACTAGTATTCCTGGTTAAATAAAAAAGAAATTGACATTATTATTCACTCTTTTTCCTGATTTAAAAGACTTTTATGGGTTCATATTTTCATGGTATGAACTTTTATCAAGGTTAGTAATTTTTCAGATGGTGCTTAAATCTGGTGTTTTGTCCCAATTTAAAACACTTCATTCCGATAGTTATCCTACAGGAACTATTTATGGCAACACTGAGATAGATGTGGTGCCCAGACTGAACTTACACCAGAACTTCAATTACTTCTTCATACAAAAGCGGATATGATGGTTAACTTCAGGGGAATCATCTTCAAATTACTGTTTAGGTTTTTATTGTATGTTTTATTTTTGGTATCAGCCATTGAATTCAGGATTCTTAACTATTGAGCCACATCCACAGCCATTTTTATATTTTACTCAGTTACACAATCTTACTTATTTGCTTAGGGCCTCACTGAGTTGCTGAGCTTGATTCTGATCTCACAGTCCTCCTACGTCAGCCTCCCTAGCCAGTAGGATTACAGGTATGCACCACCACAACCAGGTTGTTTGGCCCAGTTTTGCTGAAATGTTATCAAATTTTTGGAAAAAAATATTTTGACACTTTGATAATCATTTCAGTTATCTTTGTAAATTCAGGGAATGTTTTTCTCACAATTGTCTTAAAGTGATTGAAATGTTCTATGATGAGTAAATAAACAAAGATCAGATTTCCCATTTACCAATGTTTAAGAGTACATTCAGCAGCATTAAGCACATTCAATTTAGTGTGCATGTATAATTTCCACCGTGTCCAGAAATTTTTCTTCTTCCTTAGCAATCTCTATATCCATCAAATAACAGTTTCCCTACTGAAACCCTTCCTCAGCTTCTGGAAAATGTATTTCTATGTTCTGACTCTATAGATTACATTACCCAAAGTTTCACCATCTATGTGTGGATTTATACAATGATGATTCTTTTTAAGAGTGACATTTCATTGGACATAATGTCTTCAACTTTCATCTGTGGTTTCTTATGGTACCCCATGATATATCCAGACCCCATGTTTATACATTCCTATGCATATGGATATCAGAATGTTTGCACCATTGCCTAATTTAGATAATGGTACCAGGAGCAAAAGTGTCCAAATGACAGTTTTGAGTCCTTGCCAATATTATTTGTTATATTCGTAAAAGCACAATTGATACCTCAGATGGCAATTTATTAGGCATAAGAGAGACTACAGAGACTATTTAATTATTAAAAGCTTCTCCAATCTTATATATTTATAAATATAGGGACTAATGAAGATAATAAAATTGAGATTTACCTCTCAGGGGTCCCTCTCACATTTTCAGTCAGAAATACAATGTACTTCCAGGCACAGTGAAATTCTCAGGTAATTCCAGCAGCTCTGGAAATGGAATCAGAAGGATCATGTGTTTAGGCAGCATCAACCAAAGTAAGGTGCTAAGCAACTCAGTGAAACCCTGTCTCCAAAAAAAATCACAAGATAAGGCTGAGGATGTGGCTCAGTGTTTGAGTGTTCCTGATTCAATCTTCAGTAACTCCTCCTGCCCCCCAAAAATAATATAATGACTTTAGTTTATATCAGAGGTATATGAAAAAAAAATCTAGCATGTATTTCTCATTCACAAGTTTAAAAGTAATCACATAAAATCCCCCCCCCCCGTTGTCTATTCATTCAACAGAGAAAGCAGCACACTATGCCATGATGAATGGTTGCACATCCATGTAGAGGCTTTTTATGAAAATTTATCCATCATGAAATGATCCAACATTTACTCTCCTTCACCCATAAGAATTTCAAAAAGTTAAAGCTGTGCTTTTTAGTACAGATGAAAACCAAAAGTCTACTTGTGGCATAGCCATTGACCACCATCATCTGGATACAATGACAAATAGGGTCATTTTTCCACCTGGTTCTTGAGGAGGAGACAATGCAGTCCAAACAGTACAGGAGCACAAAGAAACACAGGAGCAGCAGGATGGTCCTAGTGGCCCTCTGTTCTGGGGAGGCTTTTGGAGACAGGCTGGTGAGGTGAAGGTGCTGGCACTGCCTCTTATGTCTATGCAGAGGGTCACCATGTACCCACTGGAGAGGGCCTGGAGCCCTAAAAGGAAGATGTCCTGTAATAAACCCAGTATGATAAATAAATGCCTGAGGAAGTAGCTCATGGGTAATATAGTGCAGGCATTACTGAGGAATATAAGAGTGTGTGTGAGGTCACAGTAGTGTTGTCAACAGCAGAGATTGAGAAGTGGGCACTAAAGGACATATAGAAGACCCACAGGAAAAGAAGGGATCTCAGGCTGTCCTGTGAGGATTTAGGCTTGAACTTTGCCAAATTGGAGCTTGAGAAAAATAATATGTGTTCTAATCATATGGACCATGTCATGTTCTGTCACTTTGATCCAAGTTCAAATTAGCCCATTCCTGAATCCACACGTTGTGATGCATGAGATTCCGAGTTGTTGAGAATTACAGGTGGGCACCACCACCTTGGGCTACTTGCAGTTTTCTTTGTAATTTCAGAGAAAGTTTTCCTCACCCTTGATTATAAGGTAATTGACACATTTTATTATTATTTAAGTAAACAAAAGATGATATTTATCATTTATCTGTGATTAAGAGTACTGGTCAGTGGCATTAAGCAAATTCAAATGTGGGTACATGGATTCTCTCTACCGTCTCCCCAGTTTTTCTTATTCCTAAAATATCTCTGGATTCATTAAATAAAAATTCCCCAGGGCACACCCTTCCTCAGCTGCAGGAAAATGCCATACTACTACATTGTGTCTTTATAAATTATAGGACCCAAACTTCCATCTTTTACAGGTAGATTTTATACAATGTTGATTCTTTTGTGAGTGACAGTCACTTGACCGAATGATTTCAAGATTCATTTGTGGTTTCTTATATATCAGGATCACCTTCGTATTTAATGCTATGTTTAGTATTTAATGCAATATGCTGTCTTTGCATATTATTCTACTGAAGGTTCCACCAAGCTGTATGTAGATGTATACAGTTTTGATTCTGATGCCTATGCAAGAGGGTCACCATTTACCCTCTTGACATAATAAATTCAAGACTCGTCTGTGGCTTCCTATGCACCAAAATCTTTCTCCTATCCAATGTTGAGTGGAACTCCATGATACATCCAGAGCATATCTTCATATATTAATATGCTTGGGAATATCAGACTACCTCTATCACTGACTGTTATGAATATGGTATCCTGAGCAATGGTGTTTAAATAATAGTTGTTGTCGCTATATCAAGTTTTTTGTTATATTCATAAAAGTTCAATTGATAGATGAGATGGCAGTTTAAGGGATGTTTACAATCTATTAAGCATAAAGGATATTTCTGAGACTCTTGATTTATTAAAACCACTGCAATCTCTCACATACCTATAAATGTATGCACTGATTCAGAAAAAGAAAGTGATATTTACTTCCTAGGGTTCCTTTCACATATCAATCAGAAATATAAAGTTACTAGCTTTGTTGGAGCCATATGGACAATAATCTGTCATGTTTTTCTCAGTTTCAAGCTTCAATGTAATCATTTTTAAAAACCACTTTATGCATTGATCCAACACAGAGAGCAAACTCACTATGCCATGATGTGTTGATGCATGGCAATGCAGTGGCTCAGGTTGAGAAATGACCCATCATGCAATGATTCAACGTTGACCGTCCTTCCCCCACAAACATTTCAAAAAGGTAACGCTGTGTCTTGCCATGCAGATAAAACCCAAAGGACACATGGTGGCATAGCCATTGGACACCATGATCTGGACAGAACGGCACACAGGGTCATTGTTCCACATGGTTCTTGAGGAGGATACCATGCTGTCCAAACAGTACATGAACACAAAGAAACCCAGGAGCAGCAGGATGGCCCTGGTGGCACTCTGTTCTGGGGAGGCTTTTGGAGACAGGCTGGTGCTGTGAAGGTGCTGGCACTGCCTCTTATGCCTATGCAAGAGGGTCACCATGTACCCACTGGACAGGGCCATGAGCCCTATAAGGATGACATCCTGTAATGCACCCAGAATGGTAAACAAATGCCTGAGGAAGTAGCTCATGGGTAAGATAGTGCAGGAGTCACTGAGGAATATAAGGCCCTGTGAGGTCACAGTGGATTTGTCAACAGCAGACATGGAGAAGTGGGCACTGAAAGACATATAGAAGACCCACAGGAAGAGAAGGGATCTCATGCTGTCCTGTGGGGACTTAGGCTTGAACTTTGCCAAGCAGGAGCTTCTGGGGCTGAGGGTGAGGGCCTGCAGGACACTCAGCAGGCAGGTGGCAGAAATGGACAGGCCTCTCATCAACCTGTACAAATAGGCAACTGATTTACCAGTGACATCACCCTGAAGCCCCACCTGAGATGTAAAAGTGTCTGCAGAAAAGATCCCCGTGTTGAGCAGCATCAGGATGTGGGTAAGGACCAAGAGACTGATGATCCAGTCCGTGTCCTTGAGCCTCTTGTCACACAGGAACTTGATAATGTGGAACATAAAGAGGAGGGTGTTGGCCACAATCCCAATTCCGACTTCAGAGTAAAAGGTGCTTCTTAAATTAATAACACCATGCACCATGTGGTTTTTTCTCATCTTTCGGGGTAATGAATCATGGAGTACATGCCTTAGGGAGAAAAGTAAGGAAATGCATTGTCACAGATATTAAATTGCATCCCTCTCAGCCAACGTTGTTTCCAGAAGGAAAATTTATTGGCCTGTCCCAGTGCCCCTGTCACCTTTAACTGAAGTTTTGCTGACACACACTGGAATTCTTTCTTTCCTCTCTCTTTTCCCATCATTTCCCAATCATGGCTGGATTCCAATTTATAAAAAGTATAAAAGGATTTCCTGAACATTAAACATGATCACATCTGTCATATATTTCTCATTCACAAGCTCCAATGTTATAAAAAAAAAAAAAATCTTTCCCGGATGCAACCTTGAATTTTTCTTGGTGATATCTGACTGCAAGAGTGGAGTATGTGTCCTTATTGTAGTCAGGACTATGTACTTTTGGGTCAATTGAAATTACGGGGCTTTAATTAGAAAGAAAACCCTCCTAAGCAAAGAGCCTCAATGTCTTAGGCCATGCATATTAACGTTAGCTTCCTGTTACCTTTATTCTGATTTGTTCATGAACACATGTAATTTTGTTCATATATTCACAGAGAAAATGCTAAGTATTGCAACCTCCGAAGTGAGATATATATATATCTCACTTGAATATACCTTTGTTATCTTCCACTTAAAGGATAAGTATTCAACTTTGAGAAGCCTGTGAACCTGGGCCCTGGGCTCATCTCATCTATAAGCTGAACAAAACCCCATCGTGTATGTACATGAGATACCATGCATGAAACAGGATGAAGCACATTTGCCATACAGGGAAGGCTTGCTGCGCAGTAGGATCTCTATGGAATTGTTCTATTATTTAGACTTCTGAAGATCCTCACTCATAGAAATCTCTTAAGAGTTGATCATCTCTATCACCAACTCAGAGAGGCTAAAAAATTGCCAGAATTACAATCTGTTGGGAATCTCTGTTCAGAGAAAACAGAATGGATTTTAGGACGATTTGATTCCCCCACACAGCTACCTATGTTAATTATTTTTGTTATGAAATCACAATTTGACCTATGTGATCCAAGTCCAGTATCAAATACAAGCAGAAACACATTTCAGTATTTTTTCTACTTAAATATGTGCAAAGCTGGGTGAGGTGGAGCACACCTGTAATCCCAGCAGCACAGCAGGTTGGGAGGCTGATGTCAAAGGATTGCAAGTTCAGGGCCAGCCTCAGCAACTGTGATGCACTTAGCAACTCAGTGAGACCCTGTCTATGAATAAAACACAAAATAGGGCTGGAGGTGGGACTTGCTTGTTCAGTGTCCCTGAGTTCAAGCCCCAGTACCAAATCAAAACAAAACAAAACCTTAAATACGTGGAATCATTGTGATAAACAGAACCATAATGAAAATAGACACACATTCACTCCACTTGAGGAATTTATTGCAGTGTAAGTATCCAACCTATCTTTGAAACATGAGTCTTTTTGAGTCCAAGTTTTCCGTCTTCCTTCAAGAATGCAATGACGATTCTCCCAACTCAAGGTGTCCACATGTAAAATTGATACTTGGGTTTATTATATTAATGCCTCACACATACCAGATACATTTTCTACTACTGAACTACATCTCCAGCTCTGATTCTAGAGTATTTTGAAATGACTTACTGGCAGAATATTTTCCTGGAAAACATATATATTTACTTTAGTCCAAGCATCTCCTATAAGTAATCATTGAGATTTAATTTGTGTTTTCAAATACTGAACCTAATAACACCTGAAAACAAAGTCTTAAGACTAAATTAGTTCATGAGCCTATGGATGTAAGAGACACTAAGGAATTCCCAGATACTCAGGAGGCAGAGACAGGAGAATGTCAAGTTCAAGGCCAGCTAGTAAATTAGTGAGACCCTGTCAAAAAATAATATATTAAAACTGGGCTGTGGATGTACCTCAGAGTCCTGGGTTCAATCCCTGGTACAAAAACCAAAAGTGCTAAGGAAATCTGACATGTTAAAGATTTGTGAACATTTTTGGTGCCATGTGAGAATTCAGAGTGTAAGTACAGGTTTTGTTTAATCATTGAAATGCAGATCTATTTTTTTTTTTTTAATTTAACTTTTAGCTGACATAATATCTGGACTTAGGGAGTCTCGTATTAGAAGTCAATACATGTTTACATTGCTTGATGAATACATGGGAGAATTAACATTTTGATTTTCTCACATTGTATAATTTCTAAGTGTGCAGAGTCTCAAAATTCTTATTTGGTCACACGAAATCACCTGATGTAGACTCTGATGACCACATTGAGCTATAGACATGAGAACTGCTGACCCCAGCCCTGCTGCTGTGTGCAGGTGCCCCTCACCCTTCCTCTGACTGCTCCTTCCCCTGACCCTTCCCAGATTGTGCCCACCTCTATGTGCGCAACATGTTTAGATTCCCTACATGAATGAGGACATGCAGTAATTGACTGAAAGGAAAATTCTATAGACCATTAGGGAAAAAAAAGTTTATTTTTTCTTAAATGTAGCAAACAGCAAAATGACAATTTTATTTTTTATATTGGGATTATAGGTATGCAGGACTCTGTCCAGCTTCTGTCCAGAGTTTAGATCACATACTGATGTATTAGTATATCATATGCATCAGACACACATATCTTATTCATTTAAATATTATAAGATATGTAAGTGTTCTAAAGGTAAGTATACAGCTATGCATATGTTAATATATCCTTTATATTATAAAGCATTCTGGTGATCAGGAGCCCTTCATAATACAAGCTAAAATAAATCACCAGGCATGTCCTCTCCCAGCCATGAGTCCTGGCACTCAGCACCGAAGAGTCTAGAGGCTCAGGGACAAGATGAGATCTTCCTACCCTCCTGCAATGTGTTCAAGGGGGCCTCCTCAACTAAGGTTCTTAACATGGTGATGGTACTTGGAAACATACAAGTAAAAACAATCATGTTTTTTTTAAAACAAGAGAAAGCAAACTATCCTAAAAAAATACTGGACAGTCCACAGAGGGGGACATAAATCACAGGGAAATTAACATGGTTTGGGCATGGTGGTGCACATCTGTAATCCCCACACCGTGGGAGTTTGAGGAAAGAGAATTGCATTTTTGAGACTATCTTCAGCAACTTCGTGAGGACCTAAGGCTTATAGCAAGAGCCTGTCTCTAAATAAAATATTAAAAGACTAGGGATGTGTCTCAGTGGTTAAGCACCCTTAGGCTCAAACCTTGGTACAATAATAATAATAATAATAATAATAATAATAATAATAATAATAACAACAACAACAACAACAACAGCAGCCACAAAGGGGCATAATTTGTTTTGTCATTTCCATGTACTTAAGCGCCCCCCCCCCCCGCTCCCATCACCTACTGTACGTTAACTAAAGATGAACAATTGAGTTCTGGGAGGGGGGCTGGTCCTGCTTCATGTGAGTTTGGGACTGAGGGGAAATTGGGCAGCAAGCTGTACTTTGAATCACAGTTCTAGCTGGGAAACTATGAATAGCACTAGGGAGAATCAGCTTGCACATCAGGGAGGGCACAACACTACCAACCAGGTGCTATGCTGGGTGAAAACCCACTGTGAAATGTGCAAGCTACAGAAATATGAAGGAGAAAAGCCTGTAGAATATTTGGGTAAATAAGTGATGGCTATTCCTATAAAATCTGGTTGATGATCATCCATTGTTTCCATATATTGGAAAGATTTCAGTAAAGTTCAGTGTTACCAGCAGCAACTACACAATAACAATAGTTTGAAATCTGTCTTCATATTCAGTATAAGGAAAGTTACTTTTCTAACAGCAACAATAAACACCAAAGGAGCTTCATCACAGACACTAAGCTGTCCTTTCTGGGAAACCCATCAAACCTGCAGGAGGATCTGTTTCCCTGATGAAGTAAAAAATGACATGAGTCAAGTCCAATTTGCTTAAAGAAGAAAAGGGGATAGGTTCACATTTGTTCTGTAACTATATTTGCATAAAAATATGAACTTAAAAAAAGTGAGCCCAGACACCTGAACAGAATGAGGATCAACTTTTCCAAATATTCTCCCTAACAGAATGCCTATCAGACACAACCATTATGAGGGAAATGGGGAGGAGAATTTTAAAATGAAGAAAAAAAGAGACCAGATGAATGGACCATATGTTATTCCTGCTCAACTATTGAAAATTATACTCCTAGATTTGGGGGGGGGGGCAAGGAAAAGGAAACCACTGTCAGGCTCACTTGTCTTTTCATGTGAAGGAGACACAGGACCACTGCCCTCTCACTCGAAATTGGCTACTGGGCAGAACACACAATCTGTAGAGTCACCATTCATTTTTAATTTGTGAGATTAAATGTGGGACAAGAAAAATTTCATGAGAAATTACAACACATGGTTGTGGTAATATAAGGTCACCCCTATTACTTCCGGGTTTATACAAAATCACTTTTTAATCACATATCAATGAGCATTCCATTTTTTCAGGAAATTGAGAGAAGCAAAGCTGAGCATACTTAATAAAAAGGAGACAGGGAAAATGATTACTTTTCTGATTATTTGTATAGGACTAAATAACATAGAAAACAGGAGATAGCACAGATAGCATATGCAACTGTCATTCTCAGCACCAGATGTAAATAAGTAAATAAAATGAAGGTCCATCAACCAATAATAAAAATATTAAAAATCATGGAGGATTTTTCGAGAATTCTGAAACTAGTATCACTCTGAAGTCAAAAGCAGACAAAGACCCATCAGGGAAAGAAAACTTTCAACCAATATCTTTCAGTGAACACCATCCCATACACAAGAGCCTAAAAACCAAGCCAAAACCAAAGTCAAAAGAAACATACTATCAAACAAACAAACAAAACCCACTTGAGAATCAATCTAACAAAAGAGGGGAAGTACGTCTACAGTGAGAACTCTAGAACACTAAAGAAAGAGATTGAAGAAGACCAGAGAAGATGGAAAGACCTCCTATCTTCTTGGATAGGCAGAAATAACACTGTCAGAATGGCCCTACAACCTAAAGCTCTCTACAGATTTATTGCAATTCTCATCAAAATCCCAATGGCATTCATCACAGAAATAGAAAAAGAAGTCATGAAATTCATTGGGAAAGATAAGAGACTCAGAAGAGCCAGAGTAATCCTCAGTGAGAGAGGCAAAGCAGGAGACAATAACCCAACCGATAAATGGGCAAAGGACCTAAGCAGATATTCCTCGAAAGAAGAAATACTAATGGTCAACAAATATATGAAAAAAAAAAGGTTAACATCTCTTGAAACTAGAGAAATACAAATTAAAACTACATGGAGATTTCCTCTCTGGTCAGCATGGCTGTCATCAAGAACACAGTGATAATAAATGTGGTGAGGATGTGGGGAAAGGGAGCACTCCTATGTTGGTGGGACTACACATCAGTGAGGATGTGGGGAAAGCAATATGGAGATTCCTCAAAAAAAATCTATGAATGAGACCACCATGTGACCCTGGTATCCAACTCCTTGGTCTACATCCATAGGATTGAAGATTGAGCAGTGATACAGCCACATGGAGGTTCCTGATGTCTCAAGTCACAATAGTATAGCTGTGGAACCAATTGCACTGAAACTGAGGGAAGGGAACAGGAGGTGGGATGAAGGGTGGGGAAGGGGAAATACAAACCCACTTCCTCAGAGATCAGGAACAAGACAAGGATGGCCATTATCACTGGTCTTATTCAGTGTAGCACTAGGATGTCTGATGAGAGAGACTGAGCAAGAAAAAGAAACACCAGGTACACAAATATAGAGGGAGAAGCCAAATGATTCCCTTTACAGACAATATAATTCTACACAAAGAAAAAGCTGAGGATTCTGGCAAAATCTCGTACAGTGGGTCAGTGAAATCTGCCCCCTAGAAGGATACATAACCAATGTAATAACACTAGCTTGTCTTTACAGTCATGAGTTTGCTGAGAAATGACAAAGATGATACCACTCACGACATCTGTACAACAATAAAGTACCTGGGAATAAAGTTAAGTTTCTTCTACGAGGAGGGTCTTCTTTGTAAAAGTTGACACCTCTGAGCCTGCCATGGATGGCTTCTTGCTGATTTCTGATAGACCCTCAAAGCATCTTTCTTACCATCCTTGTGCAAAGTACTTGGCTTCTTTTAAAATAGTGTCATCTCATTAGTGACCCTCTCCTCCTTGACAGGACTTTACAAGAGCTTCTTTTCTGGCCAAACGGTGGAGGCTTCCATATATTTTTGATCTGTTTTTTTTTTTTTTTGGCTTCCAATCCTCATCATAAATCTGGCGTAAAGAAGCCAGCCATGCTCAGGCCACAGCCTGAATACTTGTGTTACCTAGAAATATCCTCTGCCAATTAATGACCCCATCACCATTAAACTCATCCTTCCACACAGTCTTGGAGCATGAGTCAAATGTGAAAAAGTTCTTTGCCAGAATTGCATGGGAGGCCCATCCTGATCTCCAGGAGAACTTTCTTTCCTGTCTGAGGCCTCATGAACACAGTTTTTACTGTCCACATGCCTGTCAGTGCCAGTTTGGCTTTGAACCCACACAATGATCACCCGTGAAGCTCTGCCTGTGGAATTCTAGACTTTCCCTAGCCTGGTCCACCAAACTCTTCCAAACTTCTTTCATAAACCCATTGCAAAGGCTTTTGAACCACATCATCTGGTAGAGTCACCAAAAGGACTACTTCCTGTGTACCACTACTGGGCAGGAACTTTTTGGTTAATTTTTCACATCTGTGAAAAACACCAGAGAGAACAACAAATTAAAAGGAGGAAAATATTCTTTTATTTTTGTTCACAATTACAGAGGTTGCTGTCTATGGCCACTTGGCACTGTTGCTTTGGTCTGTGGTAGCATCGTCCATCATGATGGGGAGAGTGGGGTGGGACAAAGTGGCTTTCCTCATGGTATCCAGAAAGCAGAAGGGATACAGGGAGGGGCCAGGGTCCAATATTTGCTTCAAGGGCAAGCCCTCCATGATCTATGTTCCTCCAAATAGGCCTCACGTCCTAAAGGTATCATCTCCTCCCCACAGTGCCACAGGCTAGACATGAGTCCTTCAACACCTGGGCACCGGGCATTCCAGACCCAAATAACACACAATGCTAAACCAGGCTGTGCCCCAGTTGAGATCCAACTCACCATTTTCCATGAAGACCCATTCAGAAATGCAGACATTTGTGTGACAGGTGAAAGTATGTGGTTCCATTACTCATGATGTCTATGCCATCTACATGTATTGAGGTAAATCAGCAAAATGCAAACAGCACATTCCATATCAGAACTTTACCAAAACATAATGTCTACAAAGGGCATGGGGGTGCCCCCTGTCATCCCGCATCTTGGGAGGCTGAGGCAGGAGGATTGCAAGATCGAGGCCAGCCTTGGCAACATACTGAGGCCCTAAGGAACTCACTGAGACCCTGTCTCTAAACAAAATATAGAATAGGGCTACAGATGTGGCTCAGTGGTCCAGTGCCTCTGAGTTCAATCCCCAGTATCCCTCCCAAAAAAGAACATGTATACGTATGTGTGTGGGTATATATTTATGTGTGTGTGTGTGATCTGCTATTTACATATAGATATATACACATACACATCACGTATGTTCTATATGGTGTGTATATACACATAATATGTGCATACACATACATGCTCTGATGAACTGCTCTGCAGCCAGTGGCATTAGCTGATCTTACCAGAATGTATTCCTGCCTGAATAATTGAGCATTTAAGGACCTCCCCATAGGGACTTGAAAAAATTAATTATGCATTTTTCAGTGCAGATGAACACCAAAGGACTGATTGTGGCATAAATATGAGCCACAAATATCTGGATGCAATAAAAAATTTGGTCATTGTTCCATATAATTCTTGATGAGGAGATGATGTAGTCCAACACAGACATGAGCATGAAGAGTTCCATGAGCAGCAGGATGGTCCTGGTGGCCCTCAGTTCTGGGGAGGCTCTCGGGGACAGGCTGGTGCTGTGGAGGTGCTGGCACTGCCTCTTATGCCTGCACAGGTGGGCCACCATGTAACCACTGGACAGGGCCATGAGCCACATGAGGAAGACTTCCCGGAAGGTAAACAGGGTGGACACCATCTGCCGGATACAGTAACTTATGGGCCAAATGATGCAGGAATCGGTGGCGTACATCAGATCCCCTGAGGTCCAGTTGTGGGTGGCGATGATGGAGACTAAGAGGTGACTGCTAAGAGACATGTAGAAGACACACAGGAAAAGGAGGGGTCTCAGGGTGTCCTGTGGGGTCCTGGGTTTGAACTTTGCCAAGGGGGAGCCCCTGGGGCTGAGGGTGATGGCTTGCAGGACACTCAGCAGGCATGAGGTGCAGATGGAGAAGCCCCTCATCAGCCTGTGCAGGTAGATGACGGCTTTACAGGTGACGTCATCCCAGAATCTCCAGAGACACATAAAGATGTCTGTAGCTATGAAGCCCATGATGATCAGCAGCAGCAGGTGGGTCAGGGCCAGGAGAGCAATGGGTAGGTCCGTGGGCTTGGGCCTGTGCCCAAGAAGGAATGAGAAAACATGGAAGAGGAGGAGGACGGTGTTTGCCAACATCCCAATGCCAATTTCAGACAGAAAGGTGTTCCTTAGGGCAGGAATTCTGTAGAGGCCGCCTTTGCTCATCTTATGAGTGGGGGAAGGTGTACTGTCAGGGTCTGTGGAGAAATGGAAGGGTGATTCCTCAGGAAAAGGACAGTGGCCTTCATCAATTGGAACAAGAGCAATTGCCTCAAGGAAAGGTGGATTTTTATCTGCACAACGGTGTAGTTCATGCTTTACAAGTTCTGGTGGATTTGAATGAGGAGGATTGAAGACCAGTGGGAAGGAGGCCCCCTGAGCAGAGTCTACATAGATCAGACTTGCAAAGGTTAGGGTACGTCAGTGCTGTCCTGATTACAGTGGATTGTTTTTTTTCGGGGGTACAAGGGATTGAACCCAGAGGTGCTTAACACCTGAGCCCTGTCCCCAGACCTTTTAAATTTATTAAGAGACAGGGTCTCCCTGAGTTGCTTACAGCCTCACTAAGTTGATGAGGCTGGCCTCCAATTTGTGATCCTCCAGCCTCAGCCTCCTGAGCTGCTGGGATAACCAGCCTGCACCACCACACCCAGCTGAGATGGGGTTTTGAACAAACAGCACTATTTCCTTCTAAAGAATCTGAGATCATGTTTTGCAATTTTTTGAGCTATAGAAGTCACATAACCATTCTGTTTGGGTTCTGAAGATGAGAGAAGAAAAGCTAAGTATGTTTTTATATTTGAAACTGAGATTTATCACTTACCTGATGACCTGCATCAATAAGGTTTATGTTTAAAATCCTTAGACAACATAAATCCTTGGTAACATGTGAGTACAAGTCAAACAAAATCTTTTAATTCAGAAAATAATGAGAAATTATTTCTTAAGGTTAAAAAGCAATGAATTACTTCTGAGTTATCAAATTTAAATATACCATCCAGGCAAGGTGGTGGTGAACCCCTGTAATTCCCTTGGTTTGGAAGGCTGAGGCAGGAGGATCACAAGTTCAAAGCCAGCCTCAGAAACGGCGAGGCCCTGAGCAACTCAGGGATACCCTGTATCTAAATAAAATACAAAAAGGGCTAGGGATGGGGGTCAGGGGCCGAGGGACCCTGGGTTCAATCCCTGGTATCCTCTCCCCAAAATTAAATATACTGAGAACAAACATTCTATTTGTAATCTAAAGAAAACAATCCTCTGACTGTGGATTCCTGTTACCACAAGGTGACTATCCTGGGACCACCAAAGTCTGGCAGACCCAATTTGTCCCCTCCCAGTCACTTCATAAAAGCCCCCTCCCCACTCCTTCTGCATTCACAGGGCACAACAGCACTTACCCAGACAGACACAGAGAGGACCGGGTGACCTGAGAATAACCTACATGGCTTTAAGTAAAGGACATGTTTAGTTCATCTCTCTGTGGGCCTGCAATTTTAGGGACCGCAGAAAGGTGACAAGAGGCCACTGAGGAGAAGTGAACATGGAGTCCCTGGTGGCACATTGCACCTGTCTCTCAGCTTCACTTTATGCTCTGCTGGGTGACAGTCACCTGGGGATTTCAATGACCACAACTTTTCTCTGCATTCCCTGGAGATATCTGATTTCTGGAGGAGCAATGACAACTGACCATCCAGGTCCCACTGACCCAGTACCAATGTCCTTTATTTGGTCTTATGATTAAATGGTGTGTGCTGTCCCTACTCTGGAGGGGAAGATTCCTGGCACCTTCTGTGCATTCCCAGTGGCTCTGAGGGTCCTCTCCCTGCAGTGCATGGGGGCACCCTCGTCCCGGGTCCCCCCTTGAAATAGTGTGAGTTTTGTGTCCAGGATTTGCACACTCCCAGCTGAGGTTTTCAAAATGTGAGTGAAATTGAAAAGTCAATTTAAAAATCAACAGTTATAACCAGTGACCTCACTTACAGGACTAGACAAAGCAATCCTAGAATTTGTATGGAAAAATTTAAAAAAAGAAAAAGAAACGACCCCAAAGAGCCCAACAGTTCTCAGCAGAAAGAGCAATGCAGACAGCCTCAAAACATGGGTCTTCAAGTTGCACCACAGAGTAACCCAAATAGCATGTGACTGGCCTAGGAGATGATAGGGACCAAGCTCCTATGGTAGAAGACTCAGGGACAAATACAGTCCTCAGTGATTGACAAAGGTTCCCAAACCACAGCTTGGGGGAAAAGGAGAAAAATTTAGATTTCACTGGCAACTGGTCCCCATCAGTCACTTTGCATAAAAGTCAACCCCAAGTGAATCAAAGACCCAGGAATCAGACCAGGACACTTTGAAAGCATAATGTCAACACTCCATTATGTCAGTACAGACAATGACTTCCCCAGGAAGACTTCTAACATTCAGAAAAAGAAATACCACGTCTTCATCAATGGGATGGCTCTTGTTAAAAACCGTTTGGGCAGCACAGGAAAGCTACTGAAAGGAAGAAAATCTTTGCAAGTTAATCTTCCAACAGAAGGTCAAAATCCAGAATCCAAGGGTCCAGAAAAAAATCCAACCCATCAATAGGGCAAATGGACTAAATGGACATTTCTCAAAAAAAAAAAAAAAAGAAAAGAAATTCAAAGGGCCACCTTGCATTAAAAAATATTCAAGAGTTTAGCAATCTGGAAAACCCAAGTCAAAACTACTTTGAGATTTCACCTCATTCCTGTTAGGAAGGATCAAGAATATAAGTGATAACAAATACCTGGCAAGGGTGCAGGGGGAATAAATTACCCACTGCTGATGGGATTTGAAATCCATACGACCATTATGGAAATTACCACGGAGGTTCCTCAGAAGCCTAGGAATGGAGCGGACATGTGAGCAGTTCTACAATCCTTGGTATTTTCCTCAAAGAATTAAAGTCAGCGTACTATAGCAATGATGTAAACATATTTTTCATTTGTTCTAATTAGTTAATTATACAGGACAGTAGAATGCATTGACACATTGTATGTAAATGGAGTATGACTTATTCTTCTGGTTGTACATGATGCAGGGTAATAATGTCTGATTCATTCTACTATCCTTCCTACCCCCAGACCCCTCTCCTTCCTTCACTCCCCTCTGCCTGATCCAAAGTACTTCTATTCTTCCCTAACACCTGCCCCTTTGGCAAAGGTTGTGAATTAGCATCCACAAATCAGATAAAACATCCAGCCTTTGGTTTTTGGAGACTGGCTTATTTCACTTAGCATGATATTCTACAGCTCCATCCACTTACCTGCAAATGCCATCATTTCATTCTTCTTTAAGACTGAATAATATTCCATTGTGTGAGTGTGTGTGTGTGTGTGTGTGTGTGTGTGTATCATATTTTCCTTATCCATTCATCTGTTGAAGAGCAACTAGGTTGGTTTCATAGTTCAAGTATTGTGAGTTGACCTGCTATAAACATTGATGTGGCTGCGTCCATGTAGTGTGCTGATTTTTAAGTCCTTTGAGTATAGACAGAGGAGAGGGATAGCTGGGTCAAACGGTGGTTCCATTCCAAGTTTTATGAGGAATCTCCATTCTGCTTTCCAGAGTGGTTGCACCAATGTGCAATCCCACCAGCAATGGCATACCTACTTTTTTTAAGCATAACAATTAATAATAGCCCAACTGCAGACACAGCCTAGGTATTAGCAGATGAATGGATAAATACAATGTTGTATGTATACTCAATGGAGATCTATTAAGCCATAAAGAAGAACAAAATAATATCACATACAGAAAAAATGGATGGAATGGGGAGTTCATTATGTTGAGTGAAAAAAGCTAGATCCAGAACATTTCAGGACACTGGTTCAGTAGAGGTAATGCTTTTCAGGATCACACCCACAAACCCAGAAAACAGAAGCAGAAATAGTCCCGGGGAGACATCACAAAACTTCTGCACTGCAAAGGAAACAATCACCACAGTGAAGAGTCAACCTACAGAATGTGAGCAGATATTGGGACACTGTTCATTTGGTAAAAGAGTACTACTCTGAAAGATAATAGCAACATCATCCTCAACAAAGAAGTCATCCAATTAAAAAATGTTGAATGATCAGGACCTGGGGATCTAGCTCAGTTGGTAGAGGGCTTGCCTTGCATGCCCAAGGCCCTGGGGCCATTGCCCAGCAACACACACACACACACACACACACACACACACACAATACACGGGTGGATGACCAGAACAGCCATCATGTATCTTTTAAATGTCCAATATTGTTAGTCATCAGGGAAGTGCATGTCGGTATTAGGAGGCTATATCGTATTGTCCCAGTAGAACAGTTATTATCAAAAAGGCAGAATTAAGTGCTGGTGAAGATAAAGAGGAAAAGAGCTCTCCTACTTGGATCTGGAATGAAGTCAGTACAAGAGACGTGACAATCAGTGTGGAAGCCTCTCATAAAACTTACAATTGATCCACCGTGTGATCCAGAGATCCCATTTCTGAATGGTAAAGTGATCTTCTTACGCTGAATTCCAAGATGAAAGAGGACAAAACTAGGTATGTGAACCAGTTGTAGAATGTCTACGTAAGTTGCAAGAGGTTTGTGGACGGTAAATCTCAAAAGGTTCCCGTATGTGATTAAGCTGGCGATAATCAGCACAAAGTTACTCAAGTAAGTAAAGTAACATTAACCTTTAATATGCTAATTCTCTATGTTTAGAAAAGGGCTCTTTAAAATATTGATCTGCTTTTATCTGTCAAAGATAATTTCTTGTGTCAGTGAGGTTTTATTACTTAGGAAAACTACATCTGAAAGGGATTAGGTTCTGTGCAGCTTTTAAAGACTTTTTTTATTTTTTAAGTTAATTTTTTAGTTGTTGATGGACCTACTTATTTATTTATTTATTTACTTACTTACTTATTTATTTATATGTGTTGCTAAGAATTGAACCCAGTGCCTCACACATTCAAGGCAAGTGCTCTATCACTGAGCCCCAGCCCTAAAGTCTTTTCAATAATTAATTCATAGGTGGTTAAATAAACAACTCTTATGTATACATCTGAGAATTGTGTCAGCCTTGTCTAAGTTTTGTTTGTTTGTTTAGTGCTGGGGATTGAACCCAGGGGCACTTGACCACTGAGCCCCATCCCCAGCCCTATTTTGTGTTTTATTGAGAGACAGGGTCTCACTGAGTTGCTTAGCACCTCACTTTTGCAGAGGCTGGATTTAAACTCATGATCCTCCTACCTCAGCCTCCCTAACTGCTGGGATTATAGGTGTGGGCCACTGTGCCAGGCTCTAAGTTTTAATAGAAAACTTTAAATTTAGTTTCTTAAAAAATATTTTTTCGGGGCCAGGGTTGTAGCTCAGTGGTAGAGCACTTTCCTTGCATGATACGTGATGCTCTGGGTTCGATCTTCGGCACCACATAAAAGTAAACAAATAAATAAAGATCTTGTGTCTGTCTCCAACTGAAAAAAAGTATATAAAAATATTTTTTCATCTTTTTTATTTTCAACATACATTAGTTGTGAAACGTTTCTCCTGTAAAGATGGACATGTGCCTTTTACATCTTTTTACTTGAATTTTTACTTGAATTCCTGTGGGAGGCAGGTCAGGCAAGATTCAGGGAACAACAGGATCCTTTAAGTTCCCTACCACTCCAGTGAGTCACCTGACTGCCAAATCACAGGCCACTAGAAAACAGGAAGCCAACCAGTGCAAATGTTGCAAAAAGAAATGTCATTGGAGAAGGAAACATCCCTGTTCCTGCTACCATAGGAAACCACCTGTGGTCAGGAAGACCCTGACCCATCCTGGTAGATGGCACAACTGGTCAAGGAAAAGCTCAAGGAGCCAGGAGGCTTCTCACAGGCTCCCGGCATCGATCCCTGATAAACCCTTGCTGGCTCTAACTGTAGAGAGCGAAAAGGTCCATTTTGGTATCAGTTGATTTTCTTTTCTCATTTAAGTTGTGACTCTCTTCCTCCTTGTTATCATGGATATCTTGGTCTTAGCCACCTGGCAGGAGAATATGATCAAAACACAGCCGTACGTGGACATTTAACAGATGAGACAATCATCCTTTTATTGTTTCTTGAGATGTACATTTGGGTCAGTCCTTTCCAAAGTAAGTGAAATTGGGAGGGTACACAGGATGGGTTTTTACATAGAAATGCCTAATAAATAACACAGAAAGCTCTGTCCAAGTCACAAGTGTATTCTGAATCAACTTAAGACCTACAGGTGTGCGTCACCCCCTGCACAGGTGCACTTGATCTATTTTTTGGTTTGTTGGCTGGTTTGACCATGATGAGCTGCTGCCCTGATGCCTGCTATGGAATTCACAATTCACATCCAGCCTGGTACTGGGTTATAGTCAACACCTGCGAAGGAGACAAGCTTCACTGGAGATGGAAAGGCCCTCTCCAGGTGCTCCTGATCACCATGAAGTCTACCCAAACTTCTCAGAAGGAAAGAAGCCTTAACCATGGGCCATTTCCACATAAAAATGTTAATATGTCTCGGGTGCCTGGCATTGAGAAAGGGTGCAAGATCCAAAGTGAAAAGAAGACCAATAGGTCTAAAAAGAAAAAAAAAAAATGTAGGGCTTGTGTGAAATATAAAGTCAAGGGGGTCCATCTTCAGAACACAAGATTCAGCCTTCATTGGGATGTAAGGTCCAGTCATGGGCAGTTTAACAATAGCTTTTGCATTTGCCCTCCCCAGTGTCAAAATCGGCCAGTTGCACGGGGATAAGCCTGAACTCCTCCTGTCAGAGTGGGGGCAGTGCTGGGTTGGGGTGAACACAGGTGGGCTCTCTGCCCAAGAGCGCAGGAGGCTGGCCATGCAAGTTTCTTTCCAGGTGGGTTCAGTGGCACACCCTTCTAAAGACGCCAAGTTCACAGTACCCAGCTACTTCCAAACACGTGCTTGATTCCTTGGGGCAGCCCAGGATTTCCAACACTATGTGGAAAACAATTTTGGCTGTTTTTTCTTTAATGATCTTAACTTGTGCCTAGGGTAAATACTGTCCAGGTCACACACGATCCAGATGCAGACACTCGCACTTTCTTTCTTCATAGATAGTGACAGTTTTGCCCACATCCCAATGGTGTCACAGTCTGTTGAACTGATGTTAGAATAAACTGCTCAAAAGACAGACAGCACATTCCACCATCCTTGCTAATCCAAAATCCATGTATGAAGACACAAATTGGTGTCAACATAATTTATATACAACCAGAGATATGAGGAATTGTGCTGTATATGTGTAGTAAGAATTGTAATGCATTCTGCTGTCATTTATTTTTAAAAAATCAACTAAAATAAGACAGAAAACATTGTAAGCCTCAGCGCTAATCTGAATCTTTGAGTTGGACACAGCACTGCGGAGCTGTGGTTCCCTCAGGAGGCTGAGGCAGGAGGATCACTTGAGCTCAGGAGTTCAAAACCAGCTTCTCTATAACACAATAAGATTCCACCAAACAAACAAACAAACAAACAAAAAAACAATATGTGAATATCATCTACTCTACAGAATTTGTAGCTAATATTGAGGAAGACAAAAAGAAATCCACCCAATGACTTCTTCCTTTGGTTAAAGTAAACTTTTCAGGAGTCAGGAGAAATAGCAGTCTCCTACTTCCTCTGGGACCTGTGTCCTTGGGAGTCCCCACATCACCCCTAGAAGTGCAGCTACAATCTCCACATGCTACCCCAGAAGGAAGGTGATGGCTTAGGTCTCCTCCAGGGGTTGACTTTTGGGGTTCAATCCAGCATCCTGAATTCTTTGGTTAAGGCTGTGTCACTATAGGTCCAAACACATGGCCATCTGGCATCCAGCTGCATTTTTGGGCTAGATCGATGTAGGATGGGGGGTTGGCATTCCAGTTCACAGCTGTCTGTGGCAATTGCTGTGATACCTGTTTGCCACTTTAAAATGACGTCACTGTTCTCTCAGATATACCATTGGCAAAGTGCTGATGCCCAGTACCTGTGGCCTGACTGTCAATCAAATCCTGATTTTCTCGACCTTTTTCCTCTGCAATTCACTGACTTCATTTATTTGGATCTTTGTTTCCTTCACTATAATAGGGGACAGTAATATAAATACCTTCAGAGCCTCACTATGGCTACTAAGAGTAAATCTTGAGAGCCACAGCCGAAGGGGCCCCAGCAAACTTCCAGCTGCCAGCAAACTTCCAGCTGCCAGCTGATGATTGGCTCACAGCGGCCCCAGAAACATCTAGCTGATTGGCTCCTCTGCGGTGATGCTCATTGGGCTGTTTCCCTGCCCTTTCAGACCACGGAGCTGCTCATTGAGGGACTTTTTTGGCTATGCCCACGTGACCCAACCAATCAGCCTCAAGAGCAGGAAGATTGTGGGAGGTGGAGAGAAGCTTGTGTTGGAGAGAGAGGCTTGAGGGAAGCCGGTGTTGGCAGTTGGGCTCTGAGGGTTTTTCCTGAGAGGCTGTTTTGTTTGGCGTATGTGGTTCTAAAAATAAAGTTAGTTTCTTTGACAAGTGGCTCCTGATTGTGCCCAGCCAGACTGCAGCACTTGGTGGGCCGCAAGGGGAACGACTGAGGGTAAGTGAGAAAGTAAACTGCTCACCTCTGAGGGCAGGGCGATTGGATGGGTAGCCATTTTAAGATTCTTCTTTTGTTATTTTGTTTCACTTTTGTTTTAAGTTGCCTGTCCCTGGAGATGTGTAAGATGGAAGAAAAACCACTCACATCAGAGGAACAGATAGGGAGAAAGGACGGATGGACATTTCAGGAGGCTATTATAATGATTTTGTGTTGTTCCAATTTTGTTTCACTCTGTTTCAGTTTTCTTAGGCGTTATCTTGTTGGGTTGTATTATAGTAGAAATATGGGATCAGAAATTAGTAAAAAACAAACTGAAAGAGTGTTAAGTAAATTGTTAGAGGAAGGAGGCATCTCAGTAAAATCAAGAACAGTCAGGGCATACGTTGATACAATACAAAAATATAGCCCATGACTTTTTAAGGAGGAGTTGTTAAATATATCACAATGGAACCATCATGGTGAAGATTTAAAACGAATAGAAAAGAAAAGCCCAGGGACTCTGCCAGTTGGCACATTGCCATTGTGGAGGTTGGTATCTTGTTTGCTTAGTCCAAAGCCTTCAGTTCAGACAAAGGTAGAGGAAGGAGAAGACATATTGATTCAAGTAAAAAAGAAGGTCTCTCAAGTTAGTCAGAAAGAGGAAAAATTTCAAGAAAAAGAGAAGGTCTCTCGAACTAGTCAGACAGAGGAAAAAATTCATGTAAAAGAGAAGGCCTCTCAAGCTAGTCAGGCAGAGAAAGAAAGTGTAAAGCAGAAAAAGCCATCAGGGGGAAAGTTACAACAGGAGACTGCTACTAACACCTTTCTATCAACAGAGGGTGTAAGTGTCCAACCAACAGCACCACCTCTACAGGAGACTGCTACTAACAACTTTCTATCACCAGAGGACGTAAGTGTCCAACTAACAAGGCCACCTCCATATGCTGGGAGGCCCCCAACCCCCACAGTTGATAGTTGGGACCTTTATTTGATATGCTAAAAGGTCCATCAGATCCAAATTCACCCTGAATGTTAACGCCTGAAGCAAGAAAGGCATTAAAAATCATTGAAACATATATGGAAAATATGCATTTGGATAGAATTGATATAAGTTTGCCTTTATTATTTATTGTACTACCAACAAAAAATATTCCTACAGGAGTATTTTGGCAAGAAGGTCCATTATTATGGATACATTTATCTTATTATCCTAACACTATTCTTACTAGATATCCTGAGGCTGTAGGACAATTAATACTCAAAGGAATAAAAGCAGCAAAGGGAGTGTTTGGAATTTCTCCCAATAAAATTATTACTCCATATACTATGAATCAAATTGATGAGTTAGCTAATGAGTTAAATACTTGGGCAATAATCATGTGTAAATCTAATGTTTCATTTGATAACCACTTACCATCTAATCCTTTATTGTCTTTTTGGTCATCACATCCTGTAATTTTTCCAAAAATGACAAGAAAAACACCTATCATGAATGCTCCAAATATATTCACTGATGGGTCAAAAATGGTACAGCAGCAATAGTTAAACCTGATCAAACTTTTACATTTTTAGTACCCAAACAATCAGCTCAAAAGGTAGAGCTTAATGCAGTATTACAAGATTTTGTGATCGTGCTTGCCATAGGTTGTCCGATAGTACATATGGTCCTTACCCGTTAGGTTGGTACCATTGCCGCAGTCTGGCTGGGCACAATCAGGAGCCAGTTGTCAAAAGAAACTAACTTTACTTTTAGAACCACACACACCAAACAAAACAGCCTCTCAGGAAAAACCCACAGAGCCCCAACTGCCACCACCAGCATCCCACAAGCCTCTCTCTCCAACACAAGAGTCTCTCCACCTCCCCCAATCCTCCTTCTCTTGAGGCCGATTGGCTGGGTCATGTGGGCATAGCCAAAAAAGTCCCCCAATGAACAGCTCCGTGGTCTCAAAGGGCAGGGAAACAGCCCAATGAGCATCACCGTAGAGGAGCCAATCAGCTAGATGTTTCTGGGGCCGCTGTGAGCCAATCATCAGCCGGCAGCTGGAAGTTTGCTGGCAGCTGGAAGTTTGCTGGGGCCCCTTCGGCTGTGGCTCTCAACATCTCCCCCTCTCTGTTTAAACAAAAAGCATGTGGCTTAGGGACCATGCCTGCCTTAGGTTGTCCAATAGTACATATCGTCCTTATCCATAAATGATGGCTATTGCAGAAGCTGTAGATTGGATTTATCTTTGACTTCACCAGCACTGGGATGAAGATAGGAATTCTGGCAATAATGGCTAAAGAAAAAATTATGTAACATTCCAGAAGGCACTAAAAGAAAAAAATTTTCTTAAAAATTTACATTGTCTTCACTGGCACTGGGATGAAGATAGGAATTCTGGCAATAATGGCTAAAGAAAAAGTTATGTAACATTACAGAAGGCAATAAAAGAAAACAATTTTCTTAACAATTTACATTGTCTTCACTGGCACTGGGATGAAGATAGGAATTCTGGAAATAATGGCTAAAGAAAAAAATATGTAACATTACAGAAGGCACTAAAAGAAAACAATTTTCTGAACAATTTACATTACCTTTAAGAGAATTATTAAATATAATGAAAAGTAAAGGTGAAAGTAAACAAACAGATCTGTTAACCTCCTTTTTTGTTCACATATTAAAACAATCCTCAACAGTTGTTTACCCAATTTAAATTAAACCATTTAAATCACGTGGATATAAAAAAAATTTGGATCCATTTTTTCATGAGCACTCATCATATATGATATATGGACATACGTACATTCAAACATATAACACAAAACACAAGTGTGCACACATAATATAATACATACAACACATAACATAATAGTAAAGGCCTTATAACTTTTTACAGGTGAAATCTCCATAGCAATGTTTAAAAACTCTATAGTCAAAAAATAGAACTGATCAGCAAAACATTAACCTAGGTATGTATGAGCTCAAAAAACAAAACAGAATGTGGGAAAGGGCAATAATAAAATTGATATTGAAAAAAGCATCCTGGTTCTATCGCAGATGTAAGAATAGCCAAACTGGAGTTTTGAATATCAGCTGTTATGGACTTGAGTCAAATCATCTTCTTTTTGGTCTGTAGAAATCGCTTTAGTTAATTTCTCTGGAATCCAAATCGGCTGCTGTTCTCCCTGTGGAAACACAAAAAAAGGCCCCCGACTCCAGACAATCACTGGGTCAGGACCTTTCCATTGTCCTGTTAGAATATCCTTCCAAAGTACCTTGGGCTTATGCATATTTTTTGGACACATATGCCTTTCCACAGCACTAAGTCCTGATGAATCCAAATTTTAAAAGTTTAGAGTGAAAAGGGTTATTTTAAGTTTATCTTTGGGGAATATATACCCCTTCCCAATTCCGTCTGTTTGCTTTAATAAGTACATTTTAATAGTTTGATGAGCTCTTTCAACTATGCCTTGTCCCTGTGCATTGTATGGGATTCCTGTTATATGAGTAATGCCAAATGATGAGCAAAATTGTTTAAAAGAGGTAGAAATATAACCAGGGGCATTATCTGTTTTTAACTGTTTTGGAATGCTCACAGTGGCAAAATTTTGAAAGCAATGAGCTTTAACATCTTTAGTTTTTTCTCCAGCATGAAGGGAGCCCATCAAAAATCCAGAAGAAGTATCAACTGTAACATGCAAATATTTTAATTTTTCAAATTCTGTCAAGTGTGTGACGTCCATCTGCCAAATATGGTTAGATATCAATCCTCTAGGATTGACTCCAAGATTAACTTGTGGTAAAAAGGTCACACAATTTTGACATTGTTTTATTATTTGTCTGGATTGTTCCTTAGTTATTTTAAAATGCTTTTGTAAAGTATTAGCATTGACATGGAACCTTTTATGAAAATTTATAGCTTCTTCTATTTTAGAGAAAATATGTATGTCATGTGTAGTTTTATCTACTAAATCATTGCCCAAACTAAGGGCTCCAGGCAATCCTGTATGTGCCCTGATATGTCCTATAAAGAATGGATCTTTTCTGTCCCAGATTAGACTTTGTATAGTGGAAAGCAAAGAGAAAACAGTAGAGGAAGGGGATATCCTACCAGCATCTTCAAGGGATACTATAGCATTAACTATATACTGACTATCGGAAAATAAATTAAATACAGAATCTTTAAACATCACAAAATCTTGTAATACTGCATTAAGCTCTACCTTTTGAGCTGATTGTTTGGGTACTAAAAATGTAAAAGTTTGATCAAGTGTAACTATTGCTGCTGTACCATTATTTGATCCATCAGTGAATATATTTGGAGCATTCATGATAGGTGTTTTTCTTGTCATTTTTGGAAAAATTACAGGATGCGATGATCAAAAAGAAAATAAAGGATTAGATGGTAAGTGGTTATCAAATGAAACATTAGATTTACACATGATTATTGCCCAAGTATTTAACTCATTAGCTAACTCATCAATTTGATCCATAATATATGGAGTAATAATTTTATTGGGAGAAATTCCAAACACTCCCTTTGCTGCTTTTATTCCTGTATTAATTGTCCTACAGCCTCAGGATACCTAGTAAGAATAGTGTTAGGAGAATAAGATAAATGTATCCATAATAATGGACCTTCTTGCCAAAATACTCCTGTAGGAATATTTTTTGTTGGTAGTACAATAAATAATAAAGGCAAACTTATATCAATTCTATCCAAATGCATATTTTCCATATATGTTTCAATGATTTTTAATGCCTTTCTTGCTTCAGGCGTTAACATTCAGGGTGAATTTGGATATGATGGGCCTTTTAGGATATAAAATAAAGGTCCCAACTCTCTTGTTAGTATACGTAAATAAGGCCTTATCCAATTTATGTCTCCTAATAACTTTTGAAAGTCGTTAAGTGATTTGAGTTGATCTACTCATATTTGAATTTTTGGTGGACGGACCATCGTTGAGGATAATAGAACTCCTAAATAATTAATTGGAAAAATTAATTGTACTTTATCTATTGCTATCTCTAGATTATATTTTTTTAATAAGTTTGTAAGTGTGGCATAACATTCTAGCAATGTGTTTTTAGCTTTGTGTGCTAATAATACATCATCCATATAGTGAAATATTTGTAGTTCAGGATTTTGATTTCTAAGAGTCTTGATTACTTTGGTAACATAAATTTGACACATAGTTGGGCTGTTAGCCATCCCTTGAGGTAGTACTTTCCATTCATATCTCTGATCAGGACCTTCATGATTCAGTGTAAGGATAGTAAATGCAAAACGTGGACTATCCTCATGATGAATTGGAATTGAAAAAAAAATCTTTAATATCTATTACTAAAACATACCAGGTTTTTGGCAAAGCAGACAACTGAGGAATCCCTGATTGAGCAGGTCCCATAATAACCATCTCGTTATTAATGGCTCTTAAATCTTGCAATAATCTCCATTTACCAGATTTATTTTTGATGACAAAAATGGGAGTATTATGGGGAGATACAGAAGGTTGTATATGTCCTTCTAATTGTTGTTTGACCAGGTCATGGGCTGCTTGTATCTTTTCTTTAGTCAGGGGCCACTGAGGAACCCATAGTGGTCATTCTGATTTCCAAGTAATTTTTATTGTCTAAGTGGCCCTTTCTGAAAATCCAACCCATGTCTGTCTGTTCCTTGATCTATTTGTGTTTGTGCTGCTATACTTTGTTCTTGTTTTTATAATCTCTTTCCTTTCCTAAAACCTTGTCTAGTCATAATAGTGGGTGCATTTTTGTTGATGTTATTTGTTAATGTCAAACCTAATTGATCTAGGACATCTCATCCCCATAAATTTAGGGGAAGATGATCCAATTCATATGGTTGTATAGTTCCTTCACATCCTTCAGGATCCTTCCAATCTATTACCATTGCACTTCTATGGGGATTAGTCACCAGTCCTAGGCCTTGAAGCATTTGAGTGTCTTGTTGTAATTGCCAATGTTTTGGCCATTCTTGATGAGAGATGCTGCTACGGTCTGCAACTGTATCCAGTAGCCCATTAAATTCATGTCCTTGAATATTTAGTTTTAGCATAGGGCAAGAATCTAAATTTAAAGAAAGCATAGCCCAATCTACACCTGTGTAGCCTAATCCATTGGAACCTCTTTCTACAGTACAACTGGAAAATTTATCATGTACACTGGGTATTACTAATAACTGTGCTATTCTATCTCCTGGTGAAATTACTGATATACCCTTTGGAGAACTGGCTATAATTTTTATTTCACCTTCATAAACAGGATCAATTACCCCAGGACTTATCATAAGTCCTTTTAGAGTAGAAGAGCTGCATCCCAATAATAAGCCTACTGTTCCTTTGGGAAGAGGTCCTTTCACCCCTGTGGGAATGATTTGAACTCCCATCTCTGGAGTTAGTAATGCTCTGGCGGAGGCACAGATGTCCAACCCTGCACTCCCTCTGGTTTGTCTGATGAGGTATCTGATGGACAATGTGTCCTGGGCACTACCCTAATGGGGTTGCTGGGTTCCTCCAGTGCTCTGTATATTTGTGGTTTTGGGCCCTGGAGCATTGGGCCCCACTGTCCATTTTTTGGCAATGGAGCCTGATGCCTTTCTCCATGATATCGTGGATAAACACCTGGTCCTTGTTCGTTTTTTGATAATGGAGTACCCTCTATGGTGGTTTGAGAATGGCATTCATTAGCCCAATGTCTTCCTCTATGGCATCGTGGGCAAATACCCAGTATTCTACTCCTTTGATACCTAGTTTTGTGAAACCCTCCTCCTATGGGGCAATTCCTTTTAAAATGTCCTGTTTGTTCACAATTGTAGCATGTTATTGGCCTGGCATCTAAAGCCTGTTTTACTGCAGCTGCCACAATTTGCCCTTGTTCATTAATGTCTCTACATAATTTAATATATGTGTTTAAATCTTCATGTTTCCATGGTCTAATGATATCTCTGCACCAACGATTCACTTGCTCATAAGCCAGTTGTTTTAGTAATGGCATTGCTTGTTCTGTATTCCCAAAAACTCTGGTTGCTGTTTGCTACCAGATTGATACCTAACCATATTTGGCAGATGGACGTCACACACTTGCCAGAATTTGGAAAATTAAAATATTTGCATGTTACAGTTGATACTTCTTCTGGATTTTTGATGGGCTCCCTTCATGCTGGAGAAAAAACTAAAGATGTTATAGCTCATTGCTTACAAAATTTTGCCACTGTGGGTGTTCCAAAACAGTTAAAAACATATAATGCCCCTGGTTATACTTCTACCTCTTTTAAACAATTTTGCTCAACATTTGGCATTACTCATATAACAGGAATCCCATACAATGCACAGGGACAAGGCATAGTTGAAAGAGCTCATCAAACTATTAAAATGTACTTATTAAAGCAAACAGACGGAATTGGGAAGGGGTATATATTCCCCAAAGATAAACTTAAAATAACCCTTTTCACTCTAAACTTTTAAAATTTGGATTCATCAGGACTTAGTGCTGTGGAAAGGCATATGTGTCCAAAAAATATGCATAAGCCCAAGGTACTTTGGAAGGATATTCTAACAGGACAATGGAAAGGTCCTGACCCAGTGATTGTCTGGAGTAGGGGGTCTGTTTGTGTGTTTCCACAGGGAGAACAGCAGCCGATTTGGATTCCAGAGAAATTAACTAAAGCGATTTCTACAGACCAAAAAGAAGATGATTTGGCTCAAATCCATAACAACTGATATCCAAAACTCCAGTTTGGCTATTCTTACATCTGCGATAGAACCAGGATGCTTTTTTCAATATCTATTTTAATATTGCCCTTTGCCATATCATGAAGTTCTATTTTGTTTTTTGAGCTCATACAGATCTAGGTTAATGTTTTGCTGATCAGTTCTATTTTATTGACTATAGAGTTTTTAAACATTGCAATGGAATTTTCACCTGTAAAAAGTTGTAAGGCCTTTACTATTATGTTATGTGTTGTATGTATTATATTATGTGTGCACACTTGTGTTTTGTGTTATATGTTTGAATGTACGTATGTCCATATATCATATATGATGAGTGCTCATGAAAAAATGGATCCAAATATATATATTTTTTTATATCCACGTGATTTAAATGGTTTAATTTAAATTGGGTAAACAACTGTTGAGGATTGTTTTAATATGTGAACAAAAAAGGAGGTTAACAGATCTGTTTGTTTACTTTCACCTTTCCTTTTCATTATATTTAATAATTCTCTTAAAGATAATGTAAATTGTTAAGAAAATTGTTTTCTTTTATTGCCTTCTGTAATGTTACATAATTTTTCTTTAGCCATTATTGCCAGAATTCCTATCTTCATCCCAATGCTGATGAAGTCAAAGATAAATCCAATCTACAGCTTCTGCAATAGCCATCACTGAACTGCTTGCAGAACTTGCCTGGACACATTGTGAACTCACCTGTATGCATTGTGAACTATCTGTTGGTGCAGCGACTTGTGGTAGTGTTGGGATATTTTTGCTGATGATATCATCGGTGGTACAATTTTTCCAAAAGGAGCCGTCAATTGGCTTGGTGTATCTTCCTCCCTTCTGCTTGTCATGATCGTCCAGCTAAAATTTGGGGGCCAACAGAGGTAAGGCAAAGAACCTCACCCCCCCGCTGGTACAAAGACCTCTCCACAGGAGTGGCTGTATACTGGACCGGTAGTCAGTGACGGGTAAGATCCAATTGCAATGGTACCAACCTAATGGGTAAGGACCAGCAAACTTCCAGCTGCCAGCAAACTTCCAGCTGCTGGCTGATGATTGGCTCACAGTGGCCCCAGCAACATCTAGCTGATTGGCTCCTCTGTGGTGATGCTCATTGGGCTGTTTCCCTGCCCTTTCAGACCACGGAGCTGTTCATTGGGGGACTTTTTTGGCTCCACCCACATGACCCAGCCAATCGGCCTCAAGAGCAGGCGGATTGGGTGAGGTGGAGAGAGGCTTGTGTCGGAGAGAGAGGCTTGTGGGAAGCCGGTGGTGGCAGTTGGGCTCTGTGGGTTTTTCCTGAGAGGCTGTTTTGTTTGGTTTGTGTGGTTCTAAAAAAAAGTTAGTTTCTTTTGACAAGTGGCTCCTGATTGTGCCCAGCCAGACTGTGGCAAGTAAATATATACACATAATGTGTGTGCACACAGAAGTTAGCTGTTACTCTATTTTTTTCTCATGGCATGCTTCATACATTTACATATTTTCCTCATGCAGGCATCAGGCTAATCTCTGAAGCCTTCCAATGAGACTGAAAGAGGCCACTAGTTCGAGGTTGCAAGGCCCACAGAAAAAGAACTGGGATGTAAATGAGATCTGTTTTCTACCTGACTCTCTCCTGTACTCTGACTCTTGATTACCTATGCTCACTATGGGCTTGTTGTTCAGAGACACATAAAATTATATTGAAAAAATTAATATATGAAAATATGAATGAAAACAAATATGTGGAGGAAAAAGGGATAGTTGTATTTTGAAAAAATTGAGGAGTTACAATGAGGGAATTGATGATCTTAATTGATATTTGTTGCTGTAATGAAAGAAAGCATCAAAACACTAATTATATTCAGGCACACAGAGTTGTACTTATGCATATTTTTTTTTCTCTTGCTATGATGAAGCAAAATAGTTCTTCCAGCATGAATTTTTCCAGCCAAGCATGAGCACACTTTGTATACCATGGACAGTGAATGATATCTGCTTTGGTGATGCATAGTAAGGTCATGCATACTAAATCGGGGATTTAGTCTTTTTTTAAAATTTACATACCAGCGATTGAACCCAGTTCCACTTTACCACGGGGAGCCCCATCCCCAGCCCTTTTTCTATTTTATTTAGAGACAGGGTCTCACTGAGTTGCTTTGGGCTTTGCTAAGTTGCTGAGGATGGCCTCCAACTTGCAATCCTCCTGTCTCAGCCTTCCAAAAACATTTGTGGAAATTCAGAAGTAAAGTGGGAGGTGAGAAAAGGAGGGGTTATCTGGCACTGTGTAAACGTTTCCTCTCCTTCCCCAGTGTGGATTGGAAGAAATTGATGATTCGTTTTTCAGCACAGATCAGCAACAAGGCACTGAGGGTAGCATAGCTGTTTCCCACCAGCATCTGGACCCCCAGACGAGTGGGATCCTCCCTGTGCATCTGTCCTGAAGAGGAGGAGAACACACAGTCCACAAAGTACATGAGCACAAAGAGTCCCAGGAGCAGCAGGATGGTCCTGGTGGCCCTCAGTTCCGGGGAGACTCTTGGGGAAAGGCTGGTGCTGTGGAGGTGCTGGCACTGCCTCTTATGCCTGCACAGGAGAGCCACCATGTACCCACTGGAGAGGTCAATAAGCCCCATGGGAAGATGTCTCAGAGTATTCCTACCAGGGAGAACAAGATCCTGAAGTAGTGACCTGTGGGGGTGACAGTGCAGGACTCAGAGACAAACTGGAAAGCTGCTGTGTCATTGGAGGGGCCTCCCATGGAGACCAAGATGCGGACATTGAAGAACACATTGAACATCCAGAGAGGGACCAAGGTCCACGCACTGCACTGTGGGGACATATGCTTGGACTTGGTCAGAAAGGAGCTTCTGGGGCTGAGGGTGGTGGCCTGCAGGACACTCAGCAGGCAGGTGGTGGTGACAGACAGGCTCCTCATCAGCCTGTACAGGTAGATGATGGCTTTACATGTGAAGTCATTCCAAAAGTCCTGAACCCCAAAATGCCTGGGTCCAGGTGTGCCCTAATTATGAGTATCAGCAGATGAATCATGGCCAGGTGAGTGATGGCCATGTCCGTGGGCCTGATCCTGTGCTGGAGAAGGAATGCGAGGACGTGGAAGAGGAACAGGAAGATGTTGGCTGTGATCCCGATGACAATTTGGAAAGAAAGGGCATTTCTTACAGCAAGAAAAATGTAAAGTGTGCTGCTTTGGGTCATCTTTATTTTCCTGGGAGAAGAAGCAGATGGTCAACGCCTTAGAATAAAAGGAAGATCAACTCCTCCTCGCCACCATCACCAACTTCAACATCACGACCCCAAAGATTGCCCACTTCAAGACATGGGGGTCCTCCTGACACCCCCCTCCAGACCTCTCAGCACTCAGGCACAGCATCTCCTTTGGGTCTTTATGCTTTAATGGCCAGGGCCACCATGGATCTGCCTGGGCATGTGCAGCCACCTGACCAAAAGCTGAGTACATGGCATTTGAAGGGGACTCCAGTGCGACAGATTGCAGGGACATCCACAGAGAACTCTCAAGGAAAGGGTGTCAAGGGGACAGTCTTGTACAGCTCTGTCCCTCTAGTGTCTTGGTTGTTCATCACCAGCTTACAGACCAGATATCAAAACGTTGGCTCTGCAATCCGAATTCTTGCATTTATTGATTGATATATATATATATATATATATATATATATATATATATATATATATATATATATATATATATATATCAGAGATTGAACCTAAGGTTGCTTAACCACTTAAAATATTTTACATATATTTAATTACACTAGAAAAAACACATGTAAGTGAGCAGAACCAACAGTGATTAGACGGATCATATTCTAAATTTTCTTTTCTGTCCGTTATTTGGCACATGGAAAAAAGGATGAAAAATAATCACAATTTAAAAACTATCTTTTTGTACTGGAGATTGCACCCAAGGGTGCTTATCCACTGAGCCACATTACAGGCCTTTTTACTTTGTTATTTTGAGACAGGGTATCAATAAGTTGCGTAGGGCTTTGCTATGTTGCTGAGGCTTGCCTCTAATGAGTAATCCTCCTGTTTGGCCTTCCAAAATGCTGGGATTACAGGTTTGTGCCACTACCTCCTGCACAATATCAGTATGATTGGAGGTCATAATTTCCAGTGTTTTAATTAGGAGGCAGGAATCCAACCTCATGCTGAGAGAGGAGTTTCCATAGATAGCAAGTTTCATATCTTAGTTAGGAATGATAATTCTCCAGAGAAGGGAGATGAAAAGTTATACCAGACAATTTGGTAATGACATCCCTATGAAATATTTTCCTACAGAGAAAAGATATTCACTTTATTTCAGTTTTAATGTTTACACTGAGACTCGTAACATCTTGCCGCATTTTATCATCTGAAAAAGAAGAGGGCAAGAATATAGGTTATTTTCACAGCTACCTAGAAAATTATAGTTTGATAAAAATCAGTTTAACGGTGAGAAAAATTGTCAAAGAGTGCAGACAACTTAAGTCTTTCATGACTAGTTAAATAATTGCTTTGAAATCTTTGAGGAAGTGCCATTGTCTAAAATTAAAATTAAGTAGTCATATTAGGGAAATTAAAGCTCTTCCAAATGATTAAATTATTTTAAAAGTATATATATTTCTCCATTCATATCTTCAGCAAAATTAGATTTGCTCCCTTGGTGTGCTCAAGAGAACAAAAGAAAAATGCTAATATAGTGGTCTAGGAGTCTCCATATTTTAAAAGTAACAGATGGTTATTAGTAGGCACAGTGCTACATGGTTTCTCTCACTTCTGTGTAGCTAATCATAGAAATGCCTATTTCTGGATGTGTATTTGAAGAAATACACATCTTTATCCCCAAAGTCCCTTAAAACAACATAAACTGGATGTACAACATTTGAAGATGCCTTTTAAAAATCACAGAAAATGAAATAACTAGTATTCCCTCCTATCATGTTATGAAATATAAATTTTTTAAATATGGTTTAAGAAAATAAAATGTACAGTATCAGAAAACCAGGAGGAATAGCGTATTGGAGTCCTCTGTGGACAGAGGGCTCAGGACTGGGTTTCAGCATGGCCCAGAGGATGCAGCCCTTCCCGCACCTTCATGGGAGGGAGGGACAGATTGAGAAGGGAAGGGAACTGTGTTGTCAGAGGAGTTTTACCTGAAAGCCAGTGGAAAACTTTTTTTCTACAGGAGAAACTTCCTAGTTAGAGCTGGAAACCTTATCTCCTGTCCCCTCAATGCTGTTGACAGGAAGTGGCAGAGTCAGATGATGTCATGGGCCCCCCACAGGCATTAGCTCCCTGCAGCCCCAGGACACAGCAGGCAGAGAAGCAGCTGGCCATCTGCACACTGTGCAGGTCACACTCATGTGTATCAGTGAGAGACACAGTGCCCTCCATGGTTCACAGGTAGATGTTTTATAAAGAATGCAATGTTGCTATTTCTGTGCTAATTCATCAGTTTTGTTAGAAAACATTCAGAAAATGTGGACATTTCATAAAATCAAGTTAAAAAAATTCCTCTGAACCTGTCCCCTTCCAGCTGTGCCTCACCCCACTCACATCTGCCAGGACCACATAGTCTAGGAAATCGGGGCACAGACACAGGGCCTCTCCCTCATCAGGATGGCCCAGGATGCCCTTCTCAAACAGACCAATATCCTTGATGAACTTAGAAGCAAAAATTCATAATAAAATTCTGGCAAACTGCATACAAAAACATTTAAAAAATCTAGTGGACTACGATCAAGAGGGGTTCATCTAAAGGATGCAAGTTTGGTTCAACATAATGGAAATCAATAAATGTAATACATCATATCAATAGACTTAGAGACAAGAATCGTATTATCTCAATAGATGCAGAAAAAACTTTGATAGAGTACAGCAAGCATTCATGTTCAAAATTCTAGAAGAACCAGGGATATAAGGAACATATATTGTAAAAGCTATATATGCTAAACCCAATGCCAACATCATCCTAAATAGAAAGATTGAAAGCATATTCTCTTGAAATTCTGGTACAAGACAAGGATGTCCTGTTTCACCACTTCTTATTCAACATCATCTTGAAACTCTAGCCAGAGCAGGTTGACAGAAGAAAGAAATTAAAGGGGCATAAAGAGAAAAAGAACTCAAACTATCCTTATTTGCTGATGACATGATTCTGTATTTAGAGAAACCAAAATTCTCCACTAGAAAACTTCTAGAACTCACAAATAAATTTAGCAAAATAGCGGGATGTAAAATCAACACCTATAATTCAATTGCATTCCTATACATCAGTGATGAATTGCCTGAAAAAGAAATTAGGAAAACTACCCCATTCACACTAGCCTCAAAAAAAAAAAAAATTTGGGAATCAATCTAACAAAGAGATAAAAGGCTTCTACAATGAAAATACAGAACCCTAAAGAATAAAATTTAAGAAGACCTTAGTAGATGGAAAGATCTTCCATGATCTTGGGTAGGCCAAATTAACATTTGCAAAATGGCCATATTACCAGAAGCGCTTACACAGATTGAATGCTGTTCCTATAAAAATCCCAGTAACATTTTCCATAGGAATAGAAATAATCAGTCATGAAATTCATTTGGAAAAAACAAGAGGCCCAGAATAGCCAAACAAATCCTTAGCAATAAAAATGAAGCAGGAAGCATCACAAAAAGAGACCTTAAATTATACTACAGTGCTACAGTATCAAAAACGGCATGGTGTATGGGCACCAAGCAGACAGGTAGACCAATGGTAAGAACAGAAGACACAGAGAAGAATCCACAGAAGTACAGTTACCTCATACTAGACAAAGGTGCTGAAAACAACCCTTGGAGAAATGATAACCTCTCCAAAAAATGGAGTGGGGAAAACTGGAAATCCACATGTAGCCACATGCAATTAAACCCCTGTCTCTCACCCTGCACAAAACCCAATTCTAAGTGGATCAAGAACTTAGGCATTAGACCAGAGACCCAGAGACCCAAATCTACCTCATGTTGGCTTAAGAACCAACTTTCTCAACAAAACTCCTAAAGTGCAAAAAGTTCAATCAAGAATAAATAAATGGCATGAAACCAAACTTCAGAGCTTCTTTACAGCAAGGGAAATGATCAAGAATGGGAAGAGAGAGTTTACAGAATGGGAGAACATCTTTGCCACCCACATCTCAGAGCACTAATCTCCAGGATATAACTCATAAAACTGAACACCACAAAAAACAAATGACCCAATCCATAAATGGGCAAAGAAAACGAGCAGACACTTCATAGAGAGAGAAATACTAATGGTCAACAAATATAGGAAAAAAAAATGTTCAACATTTCTTGAGGTTTTTTTTTGTTGTTGTTTTTTCTAGCAATTAGAGAAATGCAGTCTAAAACTATACTGAGATTTCATCTCATGCCAGTCAGAATGGCAATTATGAAGAATACAAGTAACAATAAGTGTCGATGAGGATGTGGGGGAAAAGTTACACTCATCCATGGCCATGGAACTGCAAACTGGTGCAAATCTGGAAAGCAGTGTGGAGATTCCTCAGGAAACTGGGAATGGAACCACCATGTGTCCCAATTACCCCTCTCTTCAGCATACACCCAGAGGACTTAAAATCAGTGTACTATACTGATGCAGGCACATTAATGTTCACACCAGCTCAATTCACAACCGCTCACTCTGGAACCAACACAGGTGCCCTTCACCAGATGAATGGGTGAAAAAATGGGCTACATACACTCAATGGAATATACCCAAACAAAGAGGAGTGATATGCAGTGCCAGTCAGTGGATGGAATGGGCGACTGTCATGCTAATTGAAGTTATTCATTCCCCCAAACTAAAGGCCCAATGCTTTCTCTAGTATGTGGATGCTATCTCACAATAAGTGGGGTAGGGGTAGGAAAGAATGGAAGTATATTAGATTTGTCAAAGGGGAATGAAGGAAAGGGAGGGGCAATCTGAATATAGAAGACAGTAGAATGAATGGTACTTTACTTTCCTTTGTGCATATGAATAAATTACTCACAAAAAATGTGAAATTCAAAAAATAATTCTTATTTGTTAGGGGTAGTGTTTGATGTCAGTTCTTGGTTTGGCACCCAGTGTCACAGTCTGGCTCATGTACTCTCAAACTTCCTACATTCAAGTCCTAACTCTTAGACCTTGATACTGTGGTAACATTGGAAGGCAGAACCTTTACTAATATAGTTACAGTTCATTCACACAAGTTCACATGGCTTTGTCCTAAAATGGTGTGACTCACGTCCTTGTAAGAAGAGATTTGGATACAGACAATGCTCAGAGTGGAGACCAGAAAAGGACACAACCCCAGGGGGCCATCTGCAAGTCAAGAAGAGAGGTCACAGGAGGAAGCAAATCTAAGGACACATTCATCTTGGATTTCAGACCTTTTGAGCACTCAGTCTGTGGTATTCTGATGTGATAGCTCTAGCAATCCAATGCACACAGTAATGCTAAATTTGTAAATTGGAGGATGGATTTCTCCTTCCCAGGGGGAGGATATTTAGGAAATTCCTCTGCTGTTTTGGTAAACTTTATGTAAATATAAAAGTATTCCTAAATAACACTTTTATATTAAATACCTGAATGAATCCAGGTTGGGTGGTGCATAACTGTTATTCCAGCAGCTTGGGAGACTGACGCAGGAGGATCAAAAGTTGGAGGCCAGCCTCAGCAACTTAGTGAGGCCCTAGGCAACTCAATGAGGCATTGTCTCTAAATAAAAATGAAAGGGGCTTGGGCTGGGGCTCAGAGGTTAAGTGCCCCTGGGTTCCATACTAATGCCAAAAACAAAACAACAGAAAACCAACCAACTAAGAGCTGGAATGAACAACCTGCAACCAAAATCCCCCCTCCCCACTTTTTTTTTCATTTCAGGTTTATTTTAATGGATCAAGGACCTGGGAATAAAACCAGAGACCCTGCATCTAATAAAAGAAAAAGTCCCTAATCTCCATCATGTGGGATGAGGTTCCAAATTCCTTAATAAGACTCCTATAGCACAAGAATTAAAACCAAGAATCAATAAATGGGATGGATTCAAACTAATTTTTTTTTTTCTCAGCAAAAGAAACAATCTGTGGGGTGAATAGAAACCCTGCATCTTAGGAGCCAATTTTTACCCCTCACGCATCAGATAGAGCACTAATCTCTAGGGTTTGTAAAGAACTCAAAAAGCTAAGCACCAAAAAACAAATAACCTAATCAACAAATGGGCCAAGGACGTGAACAGACAGTTCTCAGAAGATGACATACAATCAATCAACAACTATATATATATATATATATATATATATAAATGCTCATCATCTCTAGCAATCTGAGAAATGCAAATGAAAACCACTCTAACATATCATCTCACTCCATTCAGAATGGCAGCTCCTATGAAGACAAACAAGTGTTGGTGAGGATGTGGGGGAAAAGGTACACTCATACACTGCTGGTGGGACTGCAAATTGGTACAGCCAACATGGAAAGCAGTATAGAGATTCCTTGGAAATCTGGAAATGAAACCACTATTTGACCCAGCTATCCCTCTCCTCAGACTATACCCAAAGGACTTAAAAACAGCATACTACAGGGACACAGCCACATCAATGTTTATAGCAGCACAATTTACAATAGCTAATCTGTGGAACCAACCTAGATGCCCTTCAGTGAATGAATGGATAAAAAATGTGGCATATATACACTATGGAATATTACTCAGCAATAAAAGGGAATAAAATCATAGTATTTGTAGGTAAATGGATGGTGTTGGAGAAGATAATGCTAAGTGAAATTAGCCAATCCCCAAAAAACAAATGCTGAATGTTTTCTCTGATATAAGGAGGCTGACTTACAGTAGGGAGGGGGAGCATGGGAGGAATAGATGAACTCTAGATAGGGCAGAGGGGTGGGAGGGAAAGGAGGGGGCAGGGGGTAAGCAAGGATGGTGGAATGTGATGGACATCATTATCCAAAGTACATGTATGAAGACACAATTTGGTGTGAATATACATTGTATACAACCAGAGATATGAAAAATTGTGCTCTATATGTGTACTATGAATTGTAGTGAATTCTGCTGTCATATATAAATACAAAATAATAATAAATATTTATTTTTTTAATTGTAGTTGGACGCCATACCTTTATTTTATTTATTTTTATGAGGTGTTGAGGATTGAACCCAGGGCCTTGAACATGCTAGGCGAGTGCTCTAGCTCTGAGCCACAACCCAAGCCCTCATTTCAGCTTTCTAAATATCCATAGATTAGAATGCTTACATATAATATACTTCAGATCACTTCATTTTCTAAATATTTTTATGTACATTTTTAGATGCTGGGGATTGAACCTAGGGCCTGGTCATGCTAAGCCCAGACTTTACCACCAACCTACATCCATGGTCCTAAAACTTTAATTTGGATTTCTTACTCTGACGATGGATACATAGTAACCTGTTTTTCAGTTCCCAGAAGTTTTCTTCTACAGTTTCAAATCTATCCAGTCCAGTAAATGTGATTTTTTTGTAACAGGGATTGGACTCAGTGGCACTTGACCACTGAGCCCTGTCCCCAGTCCTGTTTTGCATTTTATTTAGAGACAGGTCTCACTAAATTGCTTAGGGCCTTGCTGTTGCTGAGGCTGGCTTTGAACTCACAATCCTTCTGCCTCAGCCTCCTCAGCTGCTGGGATGATGGGTGTGCGCCACTGCACCCAGCTAAATGTGAGATTGCACATTTTAGATACTATATTTTTAGTTCTTTGCATTTTCATTTGATACCTTTAATTTTCCATTTTTCTCAGGACATAACTAATCTTTTAATCTACTGTACCAGGATGAACTATTATTACATTGATTACAGGTCTTTTTAGAGCATTATCATCTAATTCCAATACCTGGAACATCGCAAGATATACTTAAAATTTTTGTGTTTATTTTAGGTTTGTAGGTGATGGACTTCCATTTTTTTCCAGGTCTCATATATTTTTATGTAATTTTGTATAAATTACATAAGAAACTGGGCTGGCATTTTTGCTTGACGATACAGCACTCACCTAGCATGTGCAAGGCCCTGGGTTGGATCCTCAGCACCCCATAAAAATAAATAAATAAAATAAAAATGATATCATGTCAAACTTAAAAAAAATTAAATAATAAACAAACAAACATTTTGATTGTTCCTTCCAGAGGAAGAGTGAGCCTTTTTCCTGTCTCCATTGATGAGGATAAAGCTGAAGGATGATCACTTAGATTCCCAACGGAGTGGAATCCAGTGAAGACTCTGCCTCTCCTGCAAGTAGGTGCCACCTGCCTGCTACTCCCTCAACCCAAGCCTCCAGATCTGCCTCTGGTTTTTCTGTATTGTTTCAAGAGTACTTTCATGTGATGCAGTATGAATCCTGGAATTTTCTGTATGGAAATCATGGAGTATATGAGTAGCAATGTTAGGAAACTAGGTGGTTCACGTGAAAATGGAATGGGGAAGAGGGCATCTGTCAGACGTCACAGGGAGAGGATCTACAGAGCCTCAGGAGGATCTAGGGACCTCTCACCCCCAGAATCCAGGTATCACAACATGTGAAATGGGTACAGGTTAATTTGAACTTTGAATCAAAGTAAGAGAACTTGGAGTTGTCTACAAGATTGGGATGCACTTTCTTTTGTCAAGGGAACTCATAGGAAATTTTGAGCACCTCTCCCCAGATGGTTGTTATCCTGAATAGAATCAAATCAAGGGGACAAGAGAAATGTTCCACTGGGGACTCCATAGTTCTGTGCTCCCCAGTGGGATCTTGTCATCTTAGTACAGACACTAATATTGCAGGCTGCAGAGAGATGAGCTCAAATCACCCTTTCCTTATAACCATGCAGGTTTTGTTTGGGTGCACCAAGTGCTCTGCATCCATCCAGGTAAGTGCCTCTCCGTTCAACAGAGATAGTGAGTGAGTACCTGAAGCTTGTAGGAGGAGGTTGCAAAGGGCAAATTGTGTCTAGGAGTGAGGTTTTTGGTAGCTTAAGACACCCCTATATTTAAGAAGACTAAGGTGCTCTGTGAAATGTGAGGAAGGAGATCTTCCTAGGTTGCATCATCCATTGAGACACAGAAATTTAGGTGCTATTTTCAATAGGAAGTGCCAATTATCTCAGTTTTCTATTTAATTTCCTTCTAGCAACTATAGCAGTGCTCATGTTACATATGTGTTTCCCTGTTTGATATGCTATTTACTCCTAAAACAATAATCAGGGATGTAATAAGTCGCCTTGTCTGCTTTGTACTAAAAATACTCAGATTTCCTTCTCTCATCTTCCTGAACAAATAGAATATTACTGATCTGCGACTACTGGACTCTGAGGAATTAAAAACAATAATTTTATATAGCCCAGAAGGTAATGAGGGCAACCTCACATGGCCACAGGCATCTATTGAATTTTCCCATACAATCTTTCTTGTCCTACATTTAATCTCACAATTTAAAAGTGAATGGTGCCACTCCATAGTGTGTGCTCTGCCCATGAGCAAATTTCAAGTGAGAAAACAGTGGTCCTGTGTCACTATCCCAGGAAAATACCAGTGAATCCGATTGTGGTGTCCTTCTCCTTCCCCAATGACAAGGTAACATTATTATCTATAGCTAGATAAGAAGAATATTTGTGTCCATTAATCTTCTTTCTTTTCATTATTCACTTAAAAATTCTTTTTGCCCTTTTCCTAATAATGAAAGTGTCTGAAAGGCCTTTGATTATATATGCCACATTTTTTTTATCTGTTCATTCACTGAAGGGCATCTAGTTTGGCTCCACAGTTTAGCTATTGTGAATTGTGCTGCTATAAACATCAGTGTGGCTGTGTCCCTGTAATATGCTGTTTTTAAGTCCTGTGGGTATAGACCGAGGGGAAGGATAGCTGGGTCAGATGGTGGTTCCATTCCCAGATTTCCAAGGAATCTCCACACTGTTTTCCAGATTGGCTGCACCAATTTGCAGTCCCACCAGCAGTGTGTGAGTGTGCCTTTCCCTCCACATCCAAAACTCATTCTGTCCTGGTGTGTATTTTCAGGTCCTATTTCATGCAAATGCACTTCCAGAAAAAAAGTGAATCTATCTTCTTTTCTTCTTCCTAAAACAAACCAGACTTGACTCATGTCATCAGGGGAACAGATCCTCCTGCAGGTAAGTTTGGGTTTCCCACTGATGAAAGCTTAGGGTCTGTAATGAATCTAATTTGCTGTTCCCTATTGTTGTTAGAAAACTAATTTTTCTTTTAATGATTCTGAATACAGACTTTAAATATTCTTAGGGTCTCTCTGTAAGTGTGAACCCCGAGCTGTACTTAAATCCTTCCAGTTTATAGAAACAATGGATTATTTTTAGCCTTATTTTCTGGAAATAGCTGCCACTCATTCACCCGAGTATTCTCCAGGATTTTCACCTCCTTGGTCCTTATATATGTCACACTGGCTCTGCACCCAGCAGGGCACCTGGCTGTGGGTGGTGGTGCCCTCCCTGATGCACAAGCTGTTTCTCCTTAGTGCTCGTCAGAGTTTCCCAGCTAGATCTCTGCCACAGAGAAGAACTTCCCGCCCAATTTTTCCTGAGATCCTAACCCACTTAAAGCAGGATGAGTCCCCCTCCCACATTTCACTTGTCCATCTTACTTTAGCCATGGGAACCATGGTAAAGTTGAACTATGTGGCAACCGTGAATCAAAGTGTGCTCCTTTGCTGCTGCTGGTATTATTATTATTTTGGTACCAGGGATGGAACCCAGGAGTGCTTGACCCCTTGAACCACAACCCCAGAACTTTTCACATTTTATTTAGAGACAGGGTATCACTAACGTGCTTAGGGCCTCTTTAAGTTGCTGAGGCTGGCCTCAAACTTGTGATCCTTCAGTCTCAGCCTCCCAAACTGCTGGGATTACAGGTGTGCACCACTGTAACCAGACCACATACTTCCCCAGTGACTTATGTCCCTCTCTATGAAAGTTGCAGTCTTTCTAATGTAGTTTTCTTTGAATAGTGTGTTAACTGAATACCATCACATTGCTAAGAGCCACAGGTTAGGAGGCCCCTTCATTACTCTGCAGGGAAGCAGAAAGTTTCATCCTGGTCCTGAGCCTCTGGGCTCTTCTGTGCTAGAAAGGTGTTAGTGGCAGATGCATGGCTGGGAGAGGACATGCTGGACAATTTCTTTTAGCTCATTTTTATAAAAGATTCATTATTATTCACTAGAACTCATTCTAATGTCAATGAGCTATTAACACAGATGTAGCTACATACTTTTTAAAGTCACTTACATATTGTATGATATTTAGGTGAATAAGTATTCTGTATTGAATGTATGATTTGCTGATACATTATGATGTGATCTGAAATTTAGATGGAAGATGGACACGGTAATCCCAGGGTCCCAGAGATTGAGGCATGAGTGTTGTGAATTCAAAGTCAACCTCAGGAAATTAGCAAGGCTCTTGGAAACTTAGTGAGACCCTGTCTCAAAATAAAAACGAGGGAGGGGCCTTGGGCTGTGTATCGTTGGTTGAGGACTCCTGGGTTCAATTTCTGGTAGGAAAAATAAACCCTTTGCACACATCTGGATAGATTCATAAGTACGTAATTCCTCCTGGGTCTACACTTTTTTTTTTTTTTTTTTGTTTTGAAAAGTGTTTGTTAACGTTCCTTCATGCTCTGGAGAAAGGAGACTCATTTTTCATGCTGCTACTTTGCAGTTTTACCTTCAGACAGATAGGACTTTCTGTTATTTTTGAAGCAACAATGAACTGGGGTCTTAATTTCTGAATATTTTTGAAAACTCCTGACTTCTTCTCATTCCTACTTTTTTCTAAAACTTTCATGTTTTCACAACTACATATTTTGAAGTAATACTGAAAATCATGTTCTTGAATGCTCTGATCTGCAGGTGACTTAAACATGTTACTGAAAGTTTTACAATGCTGTGTGCTTGCCTTGCACATGTTTTAACATGAATTAAACCCAACAAAAGCAAAGTTTCCATTTCACACAAATGGTATAAGAGAATGCAATTTTAGAACTAAAATTCTAAATTTTTATTTTAAAATGTCATACATAAATGATTATAATTAAACATAGATGTTAAGTTATTCTTTAAAGATTCATCAGTGTATATTTTACCTACATGAAACAGTTGTTGTAAGAACAGATGTAAGTAATTTTATGTTTAAAGATGTAAGGGAATAACATCTGTGCCTGTGATCATGTGTGCCTTGTGGAAGATCTTCCTAGTGTCATTTCTGGGCTTATCATGGTAGCAACCTGAATATACTGAATAAGCGAAAGAATAAAACTTTATTTTTCCTCATAACCACATTTGGGAAAAGAAGGACTTTTTCCCTAATTGTATAGAGAATTTCCCTTTTAGACAAACACTGCATGTTCTTACTCATGCATGAAATCTAAAAGCATTCCACACACTCTCCAAGAAATATTGTTCCAGCAGATCATTCAACAAATTCTCCAGCATAAATTTCAGTCTTGGGCATTTGATTCCAGAAAAATGTCACCTTGAACTTGTAATAGAGATAAGATCTTAGAGCTCATCTTTCAGGAATGGGCTGGACATGTGTCCTTTAATTAAAACCTTAAAATATCAAGTCTGTTTTAAATGTAGTTCTATTTACTACTCTGACTGTAAAGTCTTGAAAAGGAAAAAAAAAGTATTATTTGGTAATATTTCCAGAATGTTCTAACATATGCTAGTTATTCTGTCCAGAGGATGAACAAAAATGTGACATGTATAGCCACCTCAGAGGATTCCAAATACAGACATAAAGTTTGAAGCCCTCAGAACCAGATTGTGCAAATGTTCTACTATGTTTTTTTTTCTTTTTTACTGGAGTTTGAACACAAGAGCAATTAACCACTGAGCCACCTCTCCACCCTATTTATATATTTTATTTAGACACAGGGTCTTGCTGAGTTGCTGAGGCTGGCCTTGAACTCACATCCTCCTGCCTCAGGCACCTGACCTGCTGGGATTATGGGTGTGCATCCCCGTGTCCTGTGGTAATTTCTTTCTTCTCTTTCTTTTCAGGCAGGGACACATCTCATCTGTTATTAAAAGAACTGCATTGATTCTCCCAAGTCTTGTGCATGAAGAAATGTATAATAATAAGATTAGAAGCCAACATTTCTGGAGAGCTCATTATGTGCCACGAACACTTTCAAGGTTGGTAGGCACACTTTACTGTTTTCCCACATAGTCTCTGCAGGATTCACATAAAAGGACTCTTTACATGGACAGCTAAGATGACTGGACCTCAGCATCCCAGAGTGCTTAAGAAGTTATGGTACATGGCAGCTGTGACTTGCAACTTCAACCAGTCTGACATCAGAGTTCACACATCAATATTTTCTTTTTTATATATTACAAACATTTGTTCTGGTGAGAAATAAGCCAGAATTAACATGGTGCAGATATGAAGTAACTCCATGCAGGTCTAGTCTGTGGACACCCATGTTTGGGAGGGTCTCACTTCCAGTTTCTTGCAATCAACCCCCCTGAAATTTGGCCCAATTTGTAGACCTCCTATTAGGCACCTGACAGACAAGATCAGGAAAAGGCAAATCAAGTAAGCTCCTGTCTTGCCCCAGACAACCTCAGACATGAGGAAATAGGAAGGAAATATATTCTAAGATAGATGGCACTTCTTTTGAGCAGTGATTTTTTTTTTTCTAAATCACCGGCTCTTCTTATTTTTCACTTTGAGACAGGTTCTCAGGAAGTTGCTGAGGTCCTTGCTAACTTGGTGACATCAGCATTGAACTTGCCATTGTCCCATCTCAGCCTCCTGAGCCACTGGGATTACATGAGTGCACCACAATACCTGGCTGACAATTTTTTTTTTTTGCACAACAATATCCATTTTACTTTTATTCTTTTTTTACTGAAAGATCACATAAACAGATATTAAATTCAAGGAAATTTTCTTTTCTTTTTTTTACTATGGTAAAATATTTATTTATTTTTTTAATTTTTATTGTTGGTTGTTCAAAACTTTACATAGTTCTTTTTTTTAAATTTTTTATTGTTGGCTGTTCAAAACATTACATAGTTCTTGATATATCATATTTCACACTTTGATTCAAGTGGGTTATGAACTCCCATTTTTACCCCGTATACAGATTGCAGAATCACATCAGTTACACATCCACTGATTTACATATTGCCATACTAGTGTCTGTTGTATTCTGCTGCTTTTCCTAAACTCTACTATCCCCCCTTCCTTCCCCTCCCCTCCCCTCTTCTCTCTCTACCCCATCTACTGTAATTCATTTCTCCCCCTTGTTTTTTTCCTTTTCCCCTCACTTCCTCTTGTATGTAATTTTGTATAACCCTGAGGTTCTCCTTCCATTTCCATGCAATTTCCCTTCTCTCTCCCTTTCCCTCCAACCTCTCATCCCTGTTTTTTTTTTAAATTTTTTTTTGTTGGTTGTTCAAAAACATTACATAGTTCTTGATATATCATATTTCACACTTTGATTCAAATGGGTTATGAGCTCCCATTTTTACCCCATATACAGATTGCAGAATCACATCAGTTACACATCCATTGATTTACATATTGCCATACTAGTGTCTGTTGTGTTCTGCTGCCTTTCCTATCCTCTACTATCCCCCCTCCCCTCCCCTCCCCTCTTCTCTCTCTGCCCCCTCTACTGACATTCATTTGTCCCCCTTGTATTATTTTTCCCTTTCCCCTCACTTCCTCTTGTATGTACTTTTGTGTAACTCTGAGGGTCTCCTTCCATTTCCATGCAATTTCCCTTCTCTCTCCCTTTCCCTCCCACCTCTCATCCCTGTTTAATATTAATCTTCTTCTCATGCTCTTCGACCCTACTCTGTTCTTAGTTACTCTCCTTATATCAAAGAAGACATTTGGCATTTGGTTTGTAGGGATTGGCTAGCTTCACTTAGCATAATCTGCTCTAATGCCATCCATTTCCCTGCAAATTCTATGGTTTTGTCATTTTTTAATGCAGAGTAATACTCCATTGTGTATAAATGCCACATTTTTTAATGTACAAGAAAACTGAAGTATCAATATATATGCCACTGTGGATGTCACAGTGAGATTGGAAGGTACTGAGATAAGGTGGTGCGTGGACATGCGTTCTCCAGGGTGTGAATAGAACATAGTTTTTTGTTTTTTTTTTAAATTTTGTACTGGAGGCTGCTTGGTGGGTAAGTGCATCAGCACCAAGTTCCACCTGGTCCTTTTGACTCTTTATTTTGAAACAGGGTCTCACTTGATGCCCAGACTGGCTTCACACTTGTGATCCTCCTGCCTCAAAGACTTGGGTCACTGGGATTTCAGTAGACACCACTGTGCCCAGCACCAGAACTGAGTTTTCATGTGGAATGAAAATACAGTTTGAAGAACCTTCTTTTTCTCTTCATGGTAGTGGTGTTCATATGAGATTGATGAAGGAGGTCCTATTTGCAAAAGAAAAAAAAAGACATTTTTGTGTGTTATTGTGGTCACAATATTTTTCTTTCCCTTGTAAGATGAACAAAGCCAACAGACTGTACAGTAATAGTCACATAAGAAACACCGTGTACACCGTGACTGGTGTTGGGGTCATGGCCAATGCCCTTCTTCTCCTCGTCCACATCTCCTTGCACATTACTGAGCACAGACATAAGCCCACTGACCTGCCCATTGGTCTCCTGGCCCTAATCCACCTGGTAATTCTGCTCATCAATGGCTTCATAGCTTCTGACATTTTTATACCTCAGAGGGGCAGGTGGGATGACCTGACATGTAAATTGCTCATCTACCTGTACAGGTTGATGAGGGGCTTCTCCATCTGTGCCAGCTGCCTGCTGACTGTCCTCCAAGCCATCACTCTCAGCCCCAGGAGCTCCTACTTGGCAAAATTCAAACATAAATCCTCACATCACAACCTGTGTTTCCTTCTCTTCCTGTGGGTCATCTACTCATCCTTCAGTAGCCACCTCTTCATCTCCATTGCTGCTACACCCAATTGGACCTCAGACAACTTTATGTATGTCACAGAATCCTGCTCCTTCATTCCCATGACCTTCTTCCTCCGTCACAGCTTATCCATCCTGCTGACCTTCAGGGAAGTCTTCTTTATAGGAATAATGGCCCTCTCCAGTGGATACATGGTGGCTCTCCTGTGCAGGCACAAGAGGCAGTCCCGGTGTCTCCACAGCACCAGCCTCTCTCCAGTGTCATCCCCAGAACTGAGGGCCACCCAGACAATCCTTGTGCTCATGAGTTGCTTCGTGGTCATGTCCACCTTGGACAGCATTGTCTCCTATGCAAGAATCACACTGAAGGATGATCCAATATTTTACTGTATCCACATCCTTGTGATCCATAGCTATGCTTCGTTCAGCCCTTTGGTGTTTATTTGTACTGAAAAACGTATAATTGTTATTTTCAGATACATGTGGGAGAAGACAGTAAACATTTCAGTAGGAGTGGTGGATAAGTTCTGTTAAGGCGAGAAATTGCACTGAATTTGGAGTGATTTATCATGACAGAGTGTGTAGAGTCTTTGATTTATATGCAATGCAAAGTCTCACTCCCTCTGTTAAACCATCCACTTGGACATATGTGAATGATGATTACATCAAAGAAAGCCAAACCATGTGCTTCTACAAGATATTATGGGGATGTCATTTTTCTCACTGGATCCAATAGGGGCCTGTGAGTTGGATGTCACTTGTCATAACCTGGGTTATTCCGAACTCTTTTTAGATACAGAACAGTTCCAATGCTTCTCAAATATTGCATTGTCTTCATTATCTGTATTTTTCCAAACTACCTTTGTAAACATATTCTACCACGAAATATCACATGATCCAGCACACACACAGTACACACTCATACACACACAGACACACACATGTTCTACATGCAGGGAGTCAAACAGTCATCTCCACATCACTGCTCCTAAAACCATGCTTTAAATATTCAAACATAGAAACAACTCAACACCTACAACCATAAGAATATGTAAACAATACACAATGGCCTCTGCACATTCTGGAATATCATCAACTCTTAAAATGGAAGAATATTCTGGAACACGGGGCCACCTAGCTGAGTACTCAAGTTACTCTACTTAGTGAAGCTGGTTTAGTTGTAAATGAACAAACATTGTATAAATGTACTTAAAGAAGGTGGGAGTTGAAGTGGGCAGAGTGACAGAGCAGGAACACAAGGGTGTCCCAGAGACCAAGATAGGGGGCAGTGGGGCACTGTCCCTTGGTACAAGGAGAACATATATTCAGTTAGGAAGTGAGTGCTGTCATGGATGGTGTTGACTATTGTGCAATAATGTGAACAGATTCCAGGCCACTTGACTGAATGCTGAAAAATGGTCAGAATGTTTACATTATATATATATTATCCTCATAAAAGTGTTTTTAAGTATCAACTCAGTTGTGGAAAACATTCTTTCTGAAACTATAAAGTAAGGGATAAGACTCTAAATGTGCCGCAGTGTCATTTGGTGAGCTTTGAAACGTCAGAGCTGATTTTTCCCATTGATGTGAAGATTGATTTTGAGAACCTCATTTGTGATCTCAGCCTCTCCCAGGAGAGGTGTTCTCCATGCGGATGCTGTTAGGCACCACTTTGTGCTGCTCAGCCTTCCAAAGACGTTAAGCATTGCAGTGGGTAGCTCCTTTCCTGTGTAAAAGGTACATGCTGTCAAAACACCGGGTTTAGACAGTAAGTCACACGGGGAAGTTTACCAATCATGACAGCAGTGCTGTGAAAATTATGCACTTGTCATATATTCTCTTTAATTAGAAAAATTAGCCAAATATAAAATACTCTCAAATCAAATGTCTTTATAAAAAATGTAAGTAGTAAAGGAAGCAAAGAATATGAGACTAAACATTTTAAAAATCGGAAAAGGAACATAGATAAGAGGAGAAAAGGGGACCAAAAGATTACAGGACAGAAAAAAGTGGCTGTTTAAGTTATCATGAATAGGTGTTAAGTCTGAATCAATGAAACACCTCAATCAATTGATATTGGGTGGCTGAGATCACAATAACAGCAACACAATCTTAAGACAGCACATCAAGGTATAGCTGTAAACCAGGCCAAAAGGACCCAAGAGACATGCAGAACATCCCACCAAGGGCAGAATCCACTACTCTGATGTGCTCAGAGCAGTGCTCAGAAGAGGACACACATAGGTCACAAACAAGCCTCCTCGATCTTAAGGACACTGATATCCTATCAAGTATATCAACAAGCACCAGAGAGTGAAGATGAAATTAAGGACTGAAAACTGTCAGTCCCAACTACGTGGAAATGAAACAACACCATTTAACCAGTCACATATGGAGAACTCACAAGTGGAATAAGAAATTTCCTTGAGAAAAACAAGGACCAAAGTACCACCTACAAGAACTTAGGGGTGCATCAGGAGGATGTCGCAGAGACGTGAAGCAACACGATTCCATTCACAACCAGATTGAAAAACAGAACCCTAGACACACACAACCTAGGAAAACTGAGGTTGGAAACTGGAACAAAGTAACTGTTGATGGAGAAGAGTGAACCAGTAGCACAAGACACCCCACCCCTCCAAAAAGGAGCCCAGAGACATGGGACTTCATGATGGAGGGCTACACATTTAACAATTAGCACCAAACCATCTTGATCTCCTCCAAATTCAACACGTTGAAAGCATCATCCATGGTGAAAGCCTGGGGTTCATCCATGGGACACAGGTGGCTCAGTATATGTGGATCAATTATAGGGACACACAGTAGCATACAAATTCCAAGGAAGGAGAGACATTGACTCATGAGTGACATGTTCACATATGTATAAACAGTAAAAATCCCACAGAATTCCTTTCAGGATTCTGATAGGCATTCAGCAGAACACAAAGGCAACATCCCAAGAATTCTTTTTTGTTTCCTTACAATTGCCACAAAATATGTGAAAAGAAAATTTAGAGAACAATCCCCACAATAAACCATTATAAAGAGCAAAATACCGAGGCATAAACTTGGCCAGGGAAAGAAAACACTTATACCCAGAAAACTATAATGATTTCAAGAAAACAAAGCAATCAATGAATCAGAGGAAACATGCATCATATTCATGATGCGAAGAATCAATATCAAAATGTCCTTACTATCAGAGTGATGTACAGATCAGATGCAATCTCTTACCCAAATCTCAAGAGGATATTTTACAGAAATAGGAAATGAGGTAGCTAAAATCCACATGCAACCCTACAAGACCCTGAATAGGTAGATCAACCCTGATAAACCAATAAAGCTGATGGAATCACACCCAATTTTTAAATATATCATGAACCTATGGTAATTAAAACAGTGTGTTAGGGCTAAGGATGGATTTTGGAGTTGTAGCACTTGCCTAGTGTGTATGCACAGGTCCTGGGGTTCATCACCAACACTTGAAAACCACACATGTGTACAAAAGAAATAAAAAGGAAGAAAGAAAAAAATATGGTATTGGCATAATAGTAAACCTATAAACTAGTGGAACAGAATGGGGTGTCTTGGTAAACGTCCTCATACAATGTCATGAAGACATCTTTAAAAGCACTGCCAAATATAGCCAATGTAGTATGAATAGTCTTGTCAACAGATATTTGTATGCAAAAGAAAAATGATGGACCCTTTTCCTACGGCACACACAAGGATCAAGTCGAGATGGATTGAAGACCTACATGTGAGACCTGAATCTGTGCCAAAAGAAAACAGTTGGAAATCTTCATGACATTGGAATAGGAAATGATTTCTGCGATATCACACACAAAGTACAGGCAACAAAGTCAGCAATATGATGACATGAAACCAAAAATCTTCTGTACAGAAAGGTGAACAATCAGCTGTCAAAAGACAACATACAGATGAAGACTACATTTTCAGATCATATATCAGGAAAGAGGTAGATTTTCAATGTTTGGGGCTGGGAATGCAGCTCAGTTGGTAGAGTGTCAGCCTTGTAAGCACAAGGCTCAGGGTTCAGTCCCCAGCACCACACACAAAGAAAATTAACTTTTATTAAAACCTCAGAATTTAGTAAAAAAAATAATAACCTCATTAAAAACAGCAAAAGAAATGAATACATATCTCACCCAAGCAAAAACACGTATGTGGCCAACGAACAAAGAAAAGATGCTCAACATCCATCAATTCTCAAGGAAATGTCAATCAGAGCCACCAAGAGGTGTCCTGTCAGGGCAGTCAGGAGGGCGATGATGTGAAAGGAAAGGTCACCATGACTGTGGAAGGTGCCCTGTGCCTGGTTGGATGCCTGTTATGGCCCTCGAGAAATTCTGATAAATATCACCATTGTACTTGTGTTTTGAAAGAAAAGTCCAATAAAGAATGGGATCTGAGCAGAAGGGATGGATGGACACATATCTGCTGCCATTCATTACCACCCAGACCAAACATAGTGTCTTGGGTTCTCCTGGGCATTTATCATGCATTTGATTCTTTCTTTCAATCTGCAAGTCCAGGTTCCCATTACTTCTCATTTTTCTGAGTCCTGGACAACTTCTGTTTTTATTTATCTGGATCTTCGACGTATTCTATTTGGGTATGCCCTGTGGATGAATACATCCAGGTTTCCGTATCTGGTAAATGTCATTTTCAACTTTATTCTTGAAAAATGATTTGGTCTTCATGTATAACATTTGGAGGAAAAAAAAAGTTGTTTATTTGTTTTTGTTTACACTTTTAAAATAAGGAGGGGATGTGGGGGTAGAAAGATAGTAGAATGAAACCAACATTATTACTGTATGCATATATGTGATTGCATGGCCAATACTATTCTGCAACACGTACACTCAGAAAAAATGAGAAAAAATGTATCCCATCTATGTAGGATATATCAAAATGTATAAATGCATCCTACTGTCATGTGTAACTAATTAAAACAAATTTATTTTTTTTTTTTTTTAAAAGATATGGTCTCGTGGTCTTCTGGGTCCCAGGGTCTCGGGAAGCAATGTGCTTTCCCTGTGCTCTAGGCCCCATGATGTGCTGATTTTGGAGGGGGTGCTCTGCTTTTAAGACAACCTCCTGCTTTTAGGCAGTTTAAATGCGAAGGGCCATTGTCATTCGTTTATCTTTTGACCATATCATAACTCAAATAGAAATACTATGGCTATAAGTGACTTTGAACTCTGTGTAATTTTTCCAAGTTTCAAAGACCTTAGAAGGAAGTTGGGTTCTATATCAAAACCTCAGCTTACACAGAGTAACGCTGCATTACTGCAAAACATCTGCTAGGATTTTCTCATGAAGCATTTCTTGTCCAAAATTAATTTCACAAATTACAAGCAAATAGAGTCAATCCTGACCATGTACTCAACCTGTTGAGAGCCACAGCCGAAGGGGCCCCAGCAAACTTCCAGCTGCCAGCTGATGATTGGCTCACTGTGGCCCAAGCAAACTTCCAGCTGCTAGCTGATTGGCTCCTCTGCAGTGATGCTCATTGGGCTGTTTCCCCTCCTTTTCAGACCACAGAGCTGCTCATTGGGGGACTTTTTTTTGGCTCCGCTGATGCGACCCAGCCAATCGGCCTCAAGAGCAGGAGAAAAGGGGGTTGAGAGGCTCGTGGGAAGCCAGTGGTGGCAGTTGGGCTCTGAGAGAATTCCTGAAGAGCTCGTGTGGTGTGGCATGTGTGTTCTAAAAATAAAGTTCATTTCTGCTTGATAAGTGGCTCATGAATTGTGCCCAGGCAGACTGTGGCACAACCACTTAGGTACATGACCTAAGTGAGTTAGCAAGGATATTTAAAGAGAAAAGGTGGTGGTTGTTTCCTATTTCTGGTGACAAAATATCCAGGAATACAAGTTCCTAAAACTTGGGAAAATAATATTTATGCCCATTAATTTTAGATTTTGGGATGTCGGGATTTTTCCTGGGTTTACATGCACCACTATGCCTGTCCCCCATTTCTTTACTTTAAAAAAACATTCTCTCTTCTCCCAGAACTCCTGAAGACTTGTTTAAAAATATTGGTAATGTCAATATTCTGAAACAGAACTATACTTACAACTTTTTAAATTTACAAGGAATTTTGTATAATTCTTAACCTGGTCTCAGCAAGAGGATTTCCATTCATTTTGATGATATTTTGATATAGGAGTCCTTCCAGGTTTTTGTTTAGAATTCTTTCATCAATCTAGTAAAAAACTTAGTCCATTATTCTTCCACCTCTTCCTACCCATTTTTTTTTTTTTAAGTTTTGGATCTGTAATTATGCAAAGGTTTGAATGTTTATAGCTTGTGCACACTTCTTTTCAATTAATTATTTTTTGGGGTAGCAGGAATTCAATTCAGGAGCACTGAACCCCCGAGCCCCATCCCCAGCCTTATTTTGTGTTTTATTTAGAACAGGGTCTCACTGAGTTGCATAGGGACTCACTCTTGCTAAGGATGGCTTTGAACCCACGATCCTCCTTCCTCAGCCTCCTGAACTGCTGAGATACAAGTGAGATACAAGTATGCCACTGTGCCTGGCTCATATTTATTTTATTTTATTTGTTCTTTTAAATTATACATGACAATAGCGTCTACTTTGACATATTTATACAACCATGAAATAGGTCTTATTCTAATTAGGGTCCAGCCCTGTATTTGTACATGATGTGGAGATTTACTGTGGTGTATTCCTATATGTGCAGAGCAAAGTCAGGTCAGGTTCATGTCACTATCTTTCTTTTTTCTGACCCTCCTCCCTAAATTGTAGAAGACCTCAGAAGAGGGCAAGACCTCCCACATTCTTGGATAAGCTGAATTCATATTTTTAAAACACCATACTACTGAAAACATTCTAAAAATCCAATGCAAGGATATTTAATTCCTATTAAAGTCCCCATAATGTTCTTCATATAAATGTCCCACTCAATCTCACTGCCACATCCTCTAAGAGGGGATGAGGGATTGATAGCACATGTTCTCTGGGTTTACCACCTAAGGGACCTTCTAAGGCAGCTGTCCCCTACCAACATCTGGCTAAATTCTCCCAACACCATTAAGCAGAGATCAAGAGCCCCATTTTACAAGTGAAAAAACTGAGGCTGAGACACGGAAAAAGTCAAAACCCTGCAGGAGACACTTCTAAGAGGAACTCTTAGGTCCCACAGATTTCCTTTGGGCCTGAGGTTTGTGGAAAACCCAAGATTTTATAGCCATTTTCCCTATAACACTCTTAAAGGCATCTTGCAAAACGAAGACTTTATAGAAGCAAGTGATTTATTATGTATATGTACATTACATACCACAAATGTATACTTTAAATGTATATTTTAAAATGTATTTTTTTAAAAAGGTAAGCCAGATGCGACCTTGGAAGCCTGTAATCCCAGCAGCTTGGGAAGCTGAGGCAGGAGAATTACAAGTTCAAACCCAGTCTCACCAACTTAGGAAGACCCTGTCTCAAAGTAAAATACAGAAAAGAATGGCTGGATATGTGGGCCAGTGGTTAAGCATTTGTGGGTACAATCCCCAATGCCCCCGTCCCCTAAAAAGAAATAAAGAAAAAAAAAAGGTGTCATCCACTATTATGATTTTTGTATGCAATTTTATTTTATGATCTGTTCTCAGATAGCAAGCATATACACAGGCTCACACGTTTGAATTGAAACTTTTTTTTTCTAGAAACCAGAGCACAATACTTGATCTTTCTGTAGTATTAGTTCAGTAGAACACTAACGGGACTCATCGGGTGGGGATGCTTCTGACTGAATTCTATTTCATGGCTTATGAAAATCAGAACCCCAAAAAGAGAAGAAAATGCCCCCAGCATTGGCAAAGATTCCAAGCCTCCCAGTAATGACAGTTGTAGGGAGAGGCCAAGGCTGAATTCAGACCCTTATCTCACTTGGGGATCTCATTGTGTATTTTGCTTTCCAAGAAGATGGACCCAAAACACTCTGGGCAGAGTGTAATAATCCTCCCTTTCCTGGCGGGAAAATTCATCCCATGCATCACGTTCACTGAGTTACACTAAAACTAGTTGCTTCTCTTAAGAGGAATCCTAAAGGTTTTCCAGGAACCAAGCTGATGAGCAGAGCCCAAGGCTGTGGCTTCAGGGAGAGTTTACGGGCAGCTCTGGCGCCACCTCTTGTCCAATGAGCAGCTCAGCACGTCCAACAGGGGGAAATGACAACAAGCACAGGGAGATGTCCTTGGAAGTTTGGGGGACTTATGGGGACGCAACTGCAGAAGGCGGCGAGGGCCATCTCCTGAAGGAGGCCTTTATCTCAAGTAGGAGGGTCTCGAGACAGCTGAGTGACACAATGAGAGGTGACAGTGTGACAACTCAGCAGTAGAAATGTCCCCATGGTCGGTGTCAGGACATTAGGGACCTAAAGGAGCCCACGCCTGTTGGGCGCCTGCGCATCGCTGGCGCCACCTAGTGTCCGACGCCTTCTCAGCTCCTGGACTCTCGGGCCAGACTAGGAACAGCAAGGAACACCCAGGGGACAGGGGGACTCCTGGCCAAGGGTCTTCACCTGTGTTCTCACTGTCCAGGGCGGAGCCTGCAACACGGAGTGTTGACTGTTTTATAGAGGACAAAACTGTCCACCTGTCCGTCTCCACGACGTCGCTGTCACTCTTGCCCCCTCCCCTCCTCACCTGCCATGCCATACCGTCCCTTAGAGACCCCGGGGCTGCGCTGGCCTCTGCCCAGCCTGAGAGGTGGCATCGCCCCTGTCCTGCTCACAGCTGCAGCGAGTCCCCAAGGTCGCCCTGGCCTGGTCGAGCCCGCTCTCATCCCCGCTTCTCCCCCTGCCCAGGGCCAGGACGCCCTGCCAGGGTCAGTGAGGAAGACCCTGGGGGCCGCCCCAGGACCAGCGGTGACAGCCGCGCCGCGCCACCCACCACCCTCTCGGCCTCCAGGTCACACCATCTACACCACAGGAACCAGGAGGGGTCTCCGCGACAGCCGGGACCACAGTCAAGCCCAGAAACCAAGTCTCCAAGGCGACATCTCAGGACCCTCCCAGAGACCCCTGGACCACAACCCACCTGGACACGCAGAGAGTCCACCACGTCCATGAGTAGGGACAAAGGAGGCTGAGCAGCGGGTCCCCAGCCTCCCTCCATGGCCTCCTGAGGGGGGAACTGCGGCAGGCGGAGAGGACTCTAGGGTCACATCTCCGGCCGCGGAAGCCCCAGGGCCCGGCTCCCCGCTGGGTCCATGGCGACCTCTGACAGGATTTCCAGACACAGGCGCCTCTCGGGTTCCTTCGCCTCGTGCGCATGAGCCTGCCTCTCCCGCAACTCCCCTGGATGTTCCTTATTCCCGCGCTACGCTCCCAAGGGGAGCCCCGGGTGGTGGGCGCCTCCCACATGATTCTACTGGCCCCGCCCCCCGCTCTTCTTAGGGGTGGGGCTCCACTTAGCCCCGCTTGGCTCCGCCCCCATCTCTGCCCATTTGCTGGGCTCCCCTCTCTCTGCTCCTCCCCACCTACTTCCCTAGGCCCCGCCTCGCCCCGCCTGCGGCTCCTAAGTGTTGGCCTCCCAGGACCACTCTGCCCAGCTCCTTTTGCTAAACCTGACACATATACAATAATGCTTCTCAATGACTTCTCAGTGACACTTCCACCCCAGAAGGAACTTGGAGAGGAGTCCCCTGCTCCAGGTCACCAGATAGAGATGGGAGATGAGGCTGGTGGGAGCCTGCCTGTCTTCTGCTGCCAGTTTGCATCCCCAAAGCAGGAGTGAAGCCTGCCACTGTGTCCCTCAGGTGCTTCCTGGGTGCACGGGAGGTTTCACACAAGAGGCACCAGGGTCTAGACTCCTTATGGCATAACGCGACTCAGATATGATCTTTGTTCTGTGATAGAAAATTTGGACAGAAGCTAGGATGCTGGCCCTAACCAATAACCTTGGTGGCAGGGGAGGTTCACGCAGGAGGATCACAAGTTCAAAGGCAGACCTCAGCATTGTAGGGAGGTAATGTTGCAGGTAAATGGATGGCGTGGGAGAAGGTAATGCTAAGTGTAGTTAGCCAATCCCAAAATACATGCCAAATGTTTTCTCTGATACAAGGTAATTGAATCATAGTGGGGTAGGCAGGGGGAGCATGGGAGGAATAGACGAACTCTAGATAGGGCAGAGGGGTGGGAAGGGAAGGGAGGGGGAAGCGGATTACCAAGGATGGTGGAATGTGATGGACATCATTATCCAAAGTACATGTATAAAGACACAAATTTGTGTCTTTATATACAGAGTTATAGAAAATTGTGCTCTATATGTGTAATAAGAATTGTAATGTATTCCACTGTCATATATTTAAAAATAAAAAATCAGGTAAAAATATTTTTAGTTGTCTATGGACCTTTTAAAAATTTATTTATATTCCGTGCTGAGAATTGAACCCAGTGTCTCACACACGCTAGGGAAGTGCTCTACCACTGAGCCACAACCCTAGCCCCATAATTTTCTTTTTATTTTGACCGAGTAATATTCCTTAGTGAATATACACCACATTTTCTTTATCAATCATCTGTTGGAGGGCAGTTCGGTTGGTTCCATAGCTTACATGTTGTGAATTGAGCTGCTCTAAACATGGATGTCGCTGCCTTACTGTATTACAGTGGATTTTTTAAAAAATATATATTTTTTAATTGTAGTTGGACACAATAACTTTATTTTTTTTTTTGTTTTTTATGTGGTGCTGAGGATTGAACCCAGTGCCTCACATATGCTAGGTGAGTGCGCTACCACTGAGCCACAACCACAGCTCCCTATACTATGTGGATTTTAAGTCCTTTGGGTATATACTGAGGAGTGGGATAACAAATTCAAATGATGGTTCCATTCCACATTTTCTGAAGAATCTCCATATAGCTCTCTGTAGGAGATGCAAAAAAATAAAAAAAATAAAAACACCAGCAATGTATGCATGAAAATTTCCCCCTGCATTCTTGCTAACATTGATAATTTCCATTTGGACTGGATTGAGCTGGAATCTCTGTGTAGTTTTAATTTGCATTTCTCTAATTGCTTGAGATGTTGATCATCTTTCCATGTTTGCTGACCATTGGTATTTCTTCTCCTGTGAAGTGCCTGTTCAGTTACCTTGCCCATTTGTTTGGTGTTAAATAGATGAGTTCTTTGCATATCCTGGAGATGAATGTGTCTATTTGAGGGATGGATGACAAAGGCATTCTCCCATCCTGTTGGCTCTCTCTTTACATTATTTTTTTAAAATATTTATTTTTTAGTTGTACAAAACACCTTTATTTTGTTTATTTATTTTTATGTGGTGCTGAGGACCGAACCCAGGGCTTCACATGTGCTAGACGAGCACTCTACCGCTGAGCCACAGCCCCAGCCCAACATTCTTGATTTTTTCCTTTGCTTTGAAGAAGCTTTTTAGTTTGATAGCATCCCATTTATTGATTCTTGATCTTCCTTTTGCTCTTTAGGGATCTTAGGCTTATATTTTTTCTTCCAGTGGACACAGGGTTTCTGGTCTAATACCTAGGTCCTTGGTCATTTTGAGTTGAGTTTTATGCAGGGTGAGGAGGCATAGAGGTTAAATTTTATTGTAATACATATGGATGGCCAGTATTCCCAGCACCATATTTTTTTTTAAGAGTTGACCCTGGAGAATTCCTGAAGAATGAAAAGAAATTGGCTTAAAATGTTTTTTTTTTTTTGCTTCTTTTGCTATCATAATAATGGATATTTTGTTATATTTATTAACCTGAAACAGAAGTGCAATCTTGGAGCTGAGCTTAAAAATCCCAGAAGACATATTACCCCAACCACATGGTCAGTGTGAGAGTGAACCAAGAAGATGGTCTCACATTTTAGAGAGAGGATCCCTAGAGCCACTTGGAATCCATGGGAGGATCCAGGAACCATCCATCCCAAAGTAAATGTGTTACAATATGTGACATGGGTTGGAACTAACTTGAATATGGGATTTAAAAAAAGGAGAGAACGCTTGTGGGCTACATAATTGGGAGCCTTCAGATCCCTCACACAGATGTGTCCAGGAAATTAAGATAAAAGTTGTGAGTTCGATTCTCCCCAGGTTGCTACTATCCACCAGAGACTAAAGTAAAAGTAAGAGTCAGGTGACATGTTCCACTAGGGGAAGCCACGGTTCTGTGATCTCCAGTGGGATCTTGTCACTTTCTTGCAGAAACTAAAATTAAAGCCCTACAGAGACGTGAGTTAAACACGTCTTTTCTTTAAAAGGGTGCAGTATCCGCTCAGGTCCCCTGACTCCCTATGCGACCTGCCCAGGTAAGTGCCTTTCTCTTCCTCAGATGCAGCACCAGTGTGTGAATGGGCTTCAGTGATTGTGATGAACAATCAAAATAACCAAGTTATACATTAGGTTCTAACATAGCTCTAAATTATGCATCCAGCTCTACCCACACTCAACAGCTCAGAGGACTGTTTAGAATTCAGAGGAAATTTTTCTTCTTACTAGATTTTGCCCATTAATTTGGTGACTCATGAAAATTTGTTAATTTTTTAATAAGAAAAAAACATTTTAATTAAATCATTTTAGGTTTCTATCCATTTCTCAGACTACAGGGAGTTTCATTTGCTGCTCTATTGGTTTTCAAAGTGCATACTAGTAAGTGTCCTGGTTATTTTCTGCTTCAGTGTGATGAATCCATAGTCCTATTCACCCAGGAAGAGATAAATGTTAACCCCAGAATTTTATTAAACACACTTGGTTTTTCCTTCTCTTGTCTCAAAAACTCAATTCAAAATATTTTAAGCATTTTCTTCTAATACTGAGATAGGGAGAAATAATAATATATACCAAAATACCTTTTAATTGATCAGAAGGAAATGATGTTTTTTTTTGAAAATATGATACTGATAAAGAAAGCTTATTCTCACGTTTTAGAGAAATAGCAAATAGCATTTTCTTATGCTGATGTATGTTGTCTTCGTTTTGATCTCACAAAAGTAAACCAATGGTGCTCTGGCTGCCCGAAGGTTTTGAACTGGAGCAGGGACTAGGGGTGCAGTTGCTTACAACCAAGGGACAGTAGTGACCACCCCTTCCTGGTTTCCAAAGGTCCAATGGTGTCCTCCCTCCAGGTCAAGAAGAAAGGGGATGATAGTGGAGAGGTGATGGTGAACTTGATCTGTTCGATGACAACAAATGACATATGCCCTTTCATGTATCGATTGCACATCAGGAAATGAGGTTGTAAATCACAGTATTTACAGGATGGTGTCCAGGGGGCACCTGAGAAAGCAGCTTTGTCCCCCTCCCTACCTCCATCCCGTGTCTCTGCACACCCAGGCCCTAGAAGCCCAAAGTGCTGTGGGTCTGCTTTCCTCACTGCTGACTGGGGTGCACCAACTTCGGGATTGTTCACTAGTCTCTGGCCCCTGGTGATGGCATATATCTCTGTGTTGTCCATGACTTAGACAGGGGCAGAATGTGAAATATTTAAGTGATGGCTCCTTGGTCAGGACAGGAAAGGACTAGATTTCCATTCTTGTTTGTTCTCCACTTAGGTTTCTCCTCAAATCTGCCCTCTTAGACCTCCTAGTCCTTCCCCACTGGGCCTTCCCTCACTGTGACATGTCCCTGAACTTCTTTCCACATTATTCTCTTTGGGCTTATGTCATCGTATTCAGAACCTCCAGTCTGAGGAGACCTTGTTTCCACCAGGGTTTAAGTCATGACCTGGGGCTTGGCCCATCAGGGCTGCCAGGAGCTGCTTCAGCCCCTCTCTTCTCAGAGTTGAGAAGGGGTTCTGGGATCATCCTGGTGCTGGACAGGCTTCTGTCTGCACCCTGATCTTGTGGTCAGACTAGTCCTGGTAGGTGTGAGTGGAGTGAGGCTCAGCTGGGAGGGGACAGGCTCAGAGGATTCCTTTTAACTTGCTTTTATGAAATGTAACATGTTTCAGGATGTTTTCTAACAAAACTGACAAGTCAGCACAGAAGTAGCAACATTGCATTCTTTATAAAACATCTACCTGTGAACCATGGAGGGCATTGTGGCTCTCACTGATACACAAGTGTGTGACCTGCACAGTGTGCAGAAGGCCAGCTGCTTCTCTGCCTGCTGTGTCCTGGTTCTGCAGGGAGCTAATGCCTGTGGGGGACCGTGACAGCATCTGACTCTGCCACTTCCCATGATCAGCATTTTACTAAAACAATAAGGTTTTCCAGCTGTAACCAGGAAATTTCTTCTATAGAAAAAAGAGTAATTTTCAGTTGTTTTCAGGCAATGCTTCCCAGAAAACCCAGTTCTCTACTTGTGTTTGCAAGTCCATGGCCCCTCCTGGCTCCGTCCCTCCCTCCCATGACGATGCATGCAGGCTGTCCATCCTTTGGCAGGTCTGAAACCAGAGTCCTATGCCCTCTTTCCACAGATATAATGGGTAGCCTGTTTCTCCTGTTTTTTTTTTTTATGATCTCCATTTTATTTTCTAATCTTCATTAAACTGGATTGAAGACAAACCTCTATTTCATAACATGATAGAAGGGAATCATCATTATTTCATTTTTTTTAAAATTTTTTAAAAGGCCTCTTTAAGGGTTACATATCCCATTTATGTTGTTGTAAAGGTATTTTGGGATCAAAATGTGAGTGTATATCTTACAACTCACTTCAAGTGTGCACACAAGAGTAGGCATCATCTATCCATAGCTACTTGTAGCACTGTGCCTACTAATAACCATCTTTGACTCTTCAAATGTGGAGACTCCTGGAGCATTATATTACCATTTTTTTCTTTTTGTTTTTTCTTTAGCAGAACAAGGGAGGAAATCTTCTTTACATGAATATGTGAATGAAGAAAATAAAACACTTCTTACTAAATGAATCATTTGGAAGAGATTAAATTTTCCTAATGTCATGAATTAATTTCCACTATTTACAATGACACTTCTGCAAAGATTTCAAAGCAATCATTTAACTAAGCTAAAACACTTAAATTGTCTGGACTCCTGGTTGTTTTTTCTCACACCTCATAACTGATATTATCAAACTGTAATTATCTAGGTAGCTGTGGGAGTGATTGCTACTCTTACCCACTTGTTTTTTAGATGATAGAATGGGGGGGATATGTTGCTCACCTCATTGTAAAGGTTACATACTTCATAGCTATAAAGTAGAATTAAGATGGAAATAAAGAAAATACCTTCATTCTATAGGGAGCTATACCATGAGATTGTCACCATCAAATTTTCTATTACACTATTTTCTCTCTGTGCTCTGGATAAATATCATTGGTTACTAAAAGAAGATACTAAATCTTGTTCTCTTATGTAAACTCCATTATCAGAGTGAGTTTGGCTTCCTTTCTCCTAATTAAAACACTAAAATCTATGAACCCCCAAATACTTAGATTTTCCTGGTGTGCTGCTGAATTGCGTACCTGTTATCCCAGCAGCTTGGGATGCTGACGCAGGAGATATGCAGGTTCAAGGCCAGCCTCATCAACTTAGTGAGACGCTGTTTCAAAATAAAAATAAGTGCATGGGGTTGTGGCTCAGTGGTAGAGCGCTCGCCTAGTACGTGCAAGGTCCTGGGTTTGATCCTTAGCACCACATAAAAATTAAAAAAAAAGTAAAGATATTGTGTCCAACTCCAACTAAAAAATAAATATTAAAAAAAAATAAAAAAAATATATATTAGCTTGGGATGTGGCTCATTGATTAAGCAGTTTTGGATTTAATTCCTGGTTCTCACACACACACACACACACACACACACACACACTTAACTCATGATTACTTTTCCCCATTTTTCCATATGCCAAAGAGTGGACAGAAAGAAATTTTGTAATTAAATCCTGCTAAAAATGGATGGTTCTGCTCACTTAGATATGTTTTTTTTTCTGGCATAATCAAATATATATAAAATAATATCGGTGGTTATGTAAACCTGGGTTCAATATCTGGTACCAAAAATATATATAAACAAATTCAAGAAGTCTGCATTCAGAGCTAACATTTTAAATATTTTGTCTCTAAATCGGTGATGAGCAATCTAGAATACTGAACACTGAAAATATATAACTGTAGGGCCTTCATCCAGCATCCACGCACTTTTCTTGAGAGTTCTATGTGGACATTCCAGCCATCTGCCCCACATGAACTCACTTTGGATGCTACCTACTGAGCTTTTTACCAGATTGCTGCATCAAACTGAGACAAACTAATCCTGGCCCTACCAGTGGAGATAAACATAAAAGATGTTATGCTTGCATATTGAGAGTATGGAAAGGGTGCATTAAAAAACTGCCCACATACTTTTAGGTGGGCCAACTTGGTGGTTGGGGAGGTTGAAGCTGGTAACCACTGTGATGATGAGAATTTTATCTTTATTTGATCCTCTGACATGGACTCTATATGTCTTTTCACAAGAAAAAAAGAAAATGACCAAGAGCAGCACACTTTCCATTTATCTTGCTGTAAGCAATGTCTTTTCTTCACAAATTCTCCTTGGTGTCACAGCCAACGTCTTCCTCCTCCTCTTCCACATCCTCCTGTTCCTTGTCCAGCACAGGAACAGGCCCATGGACATGGCCATTGATCACCTGGCCCTGATTCATCTGCTGATGCTCATAATCAGGGTGTTCCTGGATATAGACATCTTGGGAGTATAGGATATTTGGAACGACATCACATGTAAAGCCATCATCTACCTGTACAGGCTGATGAGGAGACTGTCGGTCAGCACCACCTGCCTGCTGAGTGTCCTGCAGGCCACCACCTTCAGCCCCAGAATCTCCTTTCTGGCCAAGTTCAAGCTCATGTCCCCACAACACAGTCTGTGGTGCTTTCTCATTCTCTGGGTGTTCAACATGTTCATTAACATTCGTATTTTAGTCTCTATTGGAGGCCCCTCCAATGACACATCAGATATTCAGTTTTCCACTGAATCCTGTAGGGATTCCCCCACAGGTTACTATTACAGGATCTTATTTTCCCTGGTAGGAATACTCTGGGACATCTTCCTTCTCGGGCTCATGGCACTCTCCAGTGGGTACATGGTGGCTCTCCTGTGGAGGCATAAGAGGCAGTGACAGCACCTCCACAGCACTAGCAGGATTCCACAAGCCTCCCCAGAGCAGAGGGCCACTAGGATCATCCTGCTCCTCATGGGTTCCTTTGTGGTCATGTACTTTTTGGACTGTGTGATCTCCTCCTCTTACGGGAAAATGCAAAAGAAGGATCCGGTTCACCTTGTGTTCCAGATGCTGGTGGGCAATGGCCCACCGTCAGTGCATTGATGCTAATTTCTACCGAAAAATGAATAATCCAGTTCTTCCAATCCACATTGGGGAGGACGAGGACATGTTTAAGCAGGGCCAGATAACCCCTCACCATGTCATCCCACGTTATTGCCTCCTGATTTTCCAGAAATTAGTTGATGTTGGAAAAAAAACTAAATGAGGATGAGGGAGATGAAACTTGTGTTGTTCTTTGTAAGATCTTTATCAAACCAGGTGAGGTGGTGCACATCTGCCATGCCAGCAGCTCAGGAGGCTGAGGTAGGAAGATCTCAAGTTGAAGGCTAGCCTCAGCAACTGTGTGAGTCCCTGAGCACCTTAGTGAGACCTTTTGTTGAAATTAAAAAAAAAAAAAAAAAAGTTCTGTGGATTTGGCTCAGAGGTCACATGCACTTGAGTTCAATTCCAAGTTGCAAAAAAAGTGTTAAATGATATATGGGCTGTTTTCTTACTGAGCTTACCTAAAGCAGATACCTTCCCTTGTCCATAAGTAGACCATGACTGTGAAACCTTTGCTGGAAAATTTATTTTGGAAGAATAGTTTTATTTTTTGATCTGAGAGGGCCTGATAAATATCACAAAATGTTCCATTAGTCCCAAGTCTGTTCTGAAACAATATGAGACCTACAAACCTTCCTGACCTCCTGTACGGGAAGACTTGATCTGTGTATGTTTTTGATTATTTGTCTGTTTGCTAAAATCATTATGATTTTAGCCACAGTCTCTGACCAAGGATGGCATGCAATTTATAAATCATGTGACATTGAAAAAGCAAGAGTAGCAACTCACCTCTGTGTACACAGATATCATGTATTAACTCTTAATTTCCGTAGTGATTCTCTGGATGCAGTAGTATTACGATCCCCCACTTTACAGCAAAGAAAACCAAACCCAGATAATTTAAGTCAGTGGATTGCAGAGGAAATAGGTGAGGAAAGTCAGGATGTGAACTCTCAAGCCCGGGTTACAGGTTCTGAGCCTAACCAATGGTCCATCTTTCTTGCTAACCAATGACATCCATAGGAAAGTGGCACACAGGGGTCACAGCCAATGATACAGAGAACCTGTGACTAAAAGGCCCAACCCTGTTCTTCATCCTTCCAGCCCAGAACTACAGCTGGATGCCAGGTGGCTATGGTTTGACCTACAGTAATGTGGCCTGAACCCAAGAAGTCAGGCTGCTGGACTGAACTCTAAGGGGCCAGTGTGAAAGCTGTTCAGTGGCAGAATTTTCAACCCCTGAAGGGGACACAAGCCATCACCTTCCTTCTGGAGCAGCATGTGGAGGATCCAAATTCACTTCTGGGGTGTGGTGGGGGGGTCTCCCAAGGGCACTGGTTGCAAAGGTAAGAGGCTGCTTGTTCTCCTGAATCTTGAAAAGTCTACTTGAACCAGAGGAAGAAGGTTAGGCATGGTGTGCACTTCTTGCCTCCCTTGCTGTAATTTATTAATACTCTGTAGCAGAAAATATTCAAATATTCTTTATTTTTTTTCTGAGATGGAATCTCCCTCCATTGCAGGGACTGGTTTTGAACTTCCTGCACTCAAGAGATCCTCCTGCCTCAGTCTCCTGAGTCACTGGAACTGCAGCTGCACAATGCGGTGCTCAGCTCAAATATTATAGAGGATCAAATTAGTGCTGAGGCTATGACTTTTCCTGTCCCCTCAAGCAGTTCATGGTCAACTAAATCCATTCTCTGTAACATCATCAGGATATGGGAGAAACTGTTTTTCCCTGTTAGAAAAGAGAGTGGGTATGTCTGCGTTTGGATCTTGTGTGACCTGTAAAGTCATTTACCAAAGGGATCAGATAAGATCATTAAGGAAAAACAGCCACTGTGTCTTCCAGTTAGTTGTGGAAATCCTGGGGTTTCATCATAATGATTTTAGCAAACAGACAAATAATCAAAAACATACACAGATCAAGTCTTCCCGGGCAGGAGGTCAGGAAGGTTTGTAGGTCTCAGATTGGCTCAGAACAGACTTGGGACTGATGGAACTTTTTGTGATATTTATCAGGCCTTCCCAGATCAAAACACTTGCTTCATAACCTACCAGTTTCACTTGACTGTTGGAAGGACAGACATGATGTCCATCTGCAGTAACAATAAAAAAAAAATGATTGTCTTATCTTTTAAAAGTCCTTGTATGGCTATGTATTGGTTATACTCTCCCGCCAGGTGTCTGAAACCAAGTTGGTCAAAGTTGACGTTTTTCCTATCTATGCTAGATTCAGCTGAGATCTTCAGAGATTACTCCTGGGAACTACTGACCCCAGCCCTGCAGCTGTGCCCAGGGGCCCCTCACCCTCCTCTGACTGCCCCTTCCACTGTCCCTTCCCCTGTCCCTTCCCAGCCACTGCTGAGATGAACTTCCATATGGGGAACATTTTTACCCTCCATACATGAGGGAGGTCAGGCAGCTCGGGAAATGGAATCAGGA